>NW_021703776.1:11282416-11389863 GCF_005190385.1 Monodon monoceros | reverse complement strand
GGGCAGGGATAATATCTGTTTAGTTCACTACCGGCTACCCAGCCTGTGGCTCAGTGCCCACAGGTATTTACTGATAGGCATTCAATACATATCAATTTAATGAATGAATGAATGAAATGAGAGTTACTATTTTCTCTAAGCTTAAGGAGCTGATACACCAAGACATTTCATTTCTTAACACATCTGATTTTTTTAGCCTGAAATTTCCCAATAATGACATTTTCTAATTAAACTTGCCCAATAATTCTGAGACACATCATCCAGGAATCATCAGCTATACTGCCTTAGAAAATCAGAATGTGTAAGGATATCACAGAACTGAAGAGTGGAACTCATGGAAGATAGAAGGATCAGCCCCAGCCCACACCAGCAGTTAAAAGAAAAAAACAACTTAAAAAAAAAATTTACTGAAGTAGAGTTGATTTTGCATTTACAACCTTTGGCCCCACCATGCTATGTGCCTACTTCAAGGACAGAAGAGAATACAGAAAACCCTATGCCATTAAGTTCTAAAGTGGTAAATCAAGATAACTAGATACATTGCCTTTTATGTTGCGTTTGCCCATGGTAGACAGTAATTAAATATTATGTAGTCTAAGTATAATTTATTCACGTAACTATTTCTCTCAGTTAAAAAATGGGAGCTTATCTGCTGTTGTTTGCATAGACTGGTACGATACATAATCTTGCAGGGTGATTTGACTAAATAGCTATTCTTAAATGTGCATGTCTTTTGATCTGACATATCCACTTCTAGGACTTGGTTTTGGGGAGGCAAACCAAGAGTTAAGTGTGTGTGTAAGTATGTATATAAAGTAAGTATGTATATAAAATTTTGCTTATTTTTAATAAGGGAAAATTAGAAATAAGCTCTCATTCCAATAACACATGAATAAAATAAATACTAATTCACCTCTCTAATTGAATATCTGTAGCTTCTGTGACTGATGCTCTAGAAGTATATGTGTTGACATGGAAACAGTCACCATATTGTTTTTTGTTGTTGTTTTAACATCTTTATTGGGGGTATAATTGCTTTACATTGTTGTGTTAGTTGCTGCTGTATAACAAAGTGAATGAGCTATACATATACATATATTACCATATCTCCTCCCTGTTGCATCTCCTTCCCACCCTCCCTATCCCACCCCTCTAGGTGGTCACAATGCACTGAGCTGATCTCCCTGTGCTATATGGCTGCTTCCCACTAGCTATCTATTTTACATTTGGAAGTGTACATATGTCCATGCCACTCTCTCACTTTGTCCCAGCTTACCCTTCCCCCTCCCCTTGTCCTCAAGTCCATTCTCTACGTCTTTGTCTTTAGTCCTGTCCTGCCCCTGGGTTCTTCAGAACCTTTTTTTTTTAGATTCCATATATATGTGTTAGCATATGGTATTTGTTTTTCTCTTTCTGACTTACTTCACTCTGTATGACAGACTCTAGGTCCATCCACCTCACTACAAATAACTCAATTTCCTTTCTTTATATGGCTGAGTAATATTCCATTGTAGATATGTGCCACATCTTCTTTATCCATTCATCCGATGATGGACACTTAGGTTGCTTCCATGTCCTGGCTATTGTAAATAGGGCTGCAATGAACATTGTAGTACATGACTCTTTTTGAATTATTGTTTTCTCAGGGTATATGCCCAGTAGTGGGGTTGCTGGGTCATATGGTAGTTCTATTTTTACTTTTTTAAGGAACCTCCATAGTGGCTGTATCAACTTACATTCCCACCAACAGTGCAAGAGTGTTCCCTTTTCTCCAACATTTATTGTTTGTAGATTTTTTGATGATGGCCATTCTGACTGGTATGAGGTGATACCTCATTGTAGTTTTGATTTGCATTTCTCTAATGATTAGTGATGTTGAGCATTCTTTCATGTGTTTGTTGGCAATCTGTATATCTTCTTTGGAGAAATGTCTATTTAGGTCTGCCCATTTTTGGATTGGGTTGTTTGTTTTTTGTTATTGAGCTGCATGAGCTGCTTCTATATTTTGGAGATTAATCCTTTGTCAGTTGCTTCATTTGCAAATATTTTCTCCCATTCTGAGGGTTGTCTTTTGGTCTTGTTTATGGTTTCCTTTGCTGTGCAAAAGCTTTTAAGATTCATTAGGTCCCATTTGTTTTTGTTTTTATTTCCATTTCTCTAGGAGGTGGATCAAAAAGGATCTTGCTGTGATTTATGTCCTAGAGTGTTCTGCCTATGTTTTCCTCTAAGAGTTTGATAGTGTCTGGCCTTACATTTAGGTCTTTAATCCATTTTTAGTTTCTTTTTGTGTATGGTGTTAGGGAGTGCTCTAATATCATTCTTTTACGTGTACCTGTCCAGTTTTCCCAGCACCACTTACTGAAGAGGCTTTCTTTTCTCCACTGTATATTCTTGCCTCCTTTATCAAAGATAAGGTGACCTGGGCTTCCCTGGTGGCGCAGTGGTTGAGAGTCTGCCTGCCGATGCAGGGGACACGGGTTCGTGCCCTGGTCTGGGAGGATCCCAAATGCCGCAGAGCGGCTGGGCCCATGAACCATGGCCACTGAGGCTGCGCATGCAGAGCCTGTGCTCCGCAATGGGAGAGGCCACAACAGTGAGAGGCCTGCGTACCACAAAAAAAAAGACAAGGTGACCATATGTGCGTGGGTTTATCTCTGGGCTTTCTATCCTGTTCCATTGATCGATATTTCTGTTTTTGTGCCAGTACCATACTGTCTTGATTACTGTAGCTTTGTAGTATAGTCTGAAGTCAGGGAGCCTGATTCCTCCAGCTCTGTTTTTCTTTCTCAAGATTGCTTTGGCTATTCAGGGCCTTTTGTGTTCCCACACAAATTGTGAAATTTTTTGTTCTAGTCCTGTGAAAAATGCCATTGGTAGTTTGATAGGGATTGCATTGCATCTGTAGATTGCTTTCGGTAGTATAGTCATTTTCACAATATTGACCCTTCCAATCCAAGAACATGGTATATCTCTCCATCTGTTTGTATCATCTTTAATTTCTTTCATCAGTGTCTTAAAGTTTTGTGTATACAGGTCTTTTGTCTCCTTAGGTAGGGTTATTCCCAGGTATTTTATTCTTTTTGTTTCAATGGTAAAAGGGAATGTTTCCTTAATTTCTCTTTCAGATTTTTCATCATTAGTGTATAGGAATGCAAGAGAGTTCCGTACATTAATTTTGTATCCTGCTACTTTACCAAATTCATTGATTAGCTCTAGTAGTTTTCTCGTAGCATCTTTAGGATTCTCTATGTATAGTATCATGTCATCTGCAAACAGTGACAGCTTTACTTCTTCTTTTCCGATTTGGATTCCTTTTATTTCCTGTTCTTCTCTGATTGCTGTGGCTAAAACTTCCAAAACTATGTTGAATAAGAGTGGTGAGAGTGGGCAACCTTGTCTTGGTCCTGATCTTAGTGGAAATGCTTTCAGTTTTTCACCATTGAGGATGATGTTGGCTGTGGGTTTGTCATATATGGCCTTTATTATGTTGAGGAAAGTTCCCTCTATGCCTACTCTCTGCAGGGTTTTTATCATAAATGGGTGTTGAATTTTGTTGAAAGCTTTCTCTGCATCTATTGAGATGATCATATGGTTTTTCTCCTTCAATTTGTTAATATGGTGTATCACATTGATTGATTTGTGTATATTGAAGAATCCTTGCATTACTGGGATAAACCCCACTTGATCATGGTGTATGATCCTTTTAATATGTTGCTGGATTCTGTTTGCCAGTATTTTGTTGAGGATTTTTGCATCTATGTTCATCAGTGATATTGGCCTGTAGTTTTCTTTTTTTTAACATCTTTTCTGGTTTTGGTATCAGAGTGATGGTGGCCTCGTAGAATGAGTTGGGGAGTGTTCCTCCCTCTGCTATGTTTTGGAATAGCTCTTCTCTAAATGTTTGATATAATTCACCTGAGTCACCATATTGTTAATTGAAAAACATAAGTTACAATGAAGTACACACACATTTATGTAATAGTCTATAAAAATTTTAATTTTTAAAAATCCCATACGAATTTTACTATGAAAACTGACGTCACAACATTCTTTTACTCATATGACTTTTGGAATTTCATGGTTTTATTAGCAAAATAAATCATGTGAAAAAATGAGCGTGAAATTTAAAATGCAACAGCATGCTGTTATATAGGCAGAATAGAGCATTTGGTTCTCAAAGCATTGCTCCTTCCTGATTATATCAGCAAGGTTTTGGACGTTTCTGAAGATGCTTCTCTGGCTGCTTAGAAAATTATCTTTAATTCTGGTATTTTGCTTTCTGAAAAAAAAATGTGTTTTTATTGAAGATGTGTTACTATTAAGAGTAGAATAAGGAATTTGTGTATTTTGATGATTTTTAAGTCTTCGAATCTTGAAGGGAAAGAATCTAACAAGGTTTTATTAAGAACTCAGTTGAGATTTACTGGTTGGAGAGATAACTACGAGTTGTGACGATGGAACAGGGATCAAAGATCTTGTTATGACTCCAACTGCCCCGCCACCCTAATTTCGCCCTTCAGGGAAGAGTGAGGATGAGGCTGAGGCTGCCTACAGGGGATTTATGGCAATCTGACTCTCTGACTGTCCGGTTGGTTGGGCTGTAGGGAGCGGAGGGAACACACATGCCCTCAAATTATCAGTTGAAATGAGGCAATGCACCTTAATATTATTTAAACGAACAGGAAAATAGAGTATTTGCAGAATTAGGACCGGTCTGAATTCTCACATAACCTGGAATCCACGGAGGCCATCCGAATGCCTCTGACGTAGATTCGGTTGGAAAATGGAAACATACACTTCAACAACGGCGAATAATATTTGGGGACTCGCTGATTTGAGATTAAGTTGCCACTTAGATGGACCCTTACCCCAAAGCTATCAGAATGGTGCAGCCAACAGATTTGTCTGTGAGGGGGAAGCAGAGGAAATGCATTGGGTCATTTGAAATTAAATCCCTCGCAGCTGACCCATGAGAGGTGCTGATGGCTTCCAGATGGGGTTTTGTCCAGTTCCCATTGGCCAGATGTCTGGGTCTGTCCGGCAGGATTGTTTTGTATGTCGAGTTGGGGAACCATGGAAATAGCATCAAGATTGACCAAAGTTTTACCCTTGACATAAGAGCATTCCACTCAGAGGTGTGGTCTATAGCTTGAAGCTTATTCAGTGCACTGACTGGCTTCAAACTCTGGCTCTATCTCATCAGAGCTCTGTGCCTTTGGACAAATTATTTAAACTCTGAGGATTAGTTACCTCATCTGTAAGACGGAGGTAATGAGAACACTGCTTCACAGCAGCATTGTGAGGAGCACAAAGATGATCTATGTTACGAGCTGACTCAGTAGGACTTAAGAAATGCTAGCCATTTCTAATTATGAATATCATCATCATCTTTCTACAAACATTGATTGAGCACCTTTTATGTACCCATAACCGCATTAGGTGCTAAACATACAAAAATGCGTAGAGCGTCATTTTGACCTTCTGGTTTGTTAGTCAATTATGGAAGACAGGTGAATAAAAAAAGTAATTGTCCAAAGCAAGCGAGTGCTGATAGGAATCCAAACACAGTGCTGCAGGAGAGGGGAGAGGAACGGGACCATTTATGCACACCCACCATTGCCATTCCCTGCCATCATACTAGACAATGCCATCTCATTAGGTTTAATGCAGCCCCATAAGACAGCCAAGATTTCCCCCACTTAACAGGGAAGAAGCAGGCAAAAGTAATTTACTCACATTCACATAGCTGGTAAATGGCAAAGTTTTGTTTGTCTTACTTTGTCCCCTCTCTGCTCCACAAGGCTGCCTTCTGAGTACCAAGAATGCCCGGATGACAGGAAGTGACAAAGAAGGGTCAGAAAATGTTTCATAAGCGAAGTGAAAATTTTTATTCTTGATGAATAGATGAGTTCTCTAAATGGGTAAAGGGCAGAAAAACACAAAGCAGTGGGAATAATATGTTTAAAAGTATGCAAGTATGAAATAGCAACCTATCCAGAGAACTACAGTTCCACTAGGTCTAGAAAACAAGCTTTGGTGTGAAGGTGGAGGTCTGTGAAGAGCCAGAAAAAAATGAGTGTGATACTGTGAATATCAGTGGGAAGTAGATCACAAAAGGATACTGTTGGGTGCTCAGAAAGCATGTGCTTCTTTGCTATGATTTGTGCCTTTCATCTAGTTATCTCCTGGGCTTAGCATAAGCCATGGGGCAGCCATTCAGTGAACCTACAGCAGAAAGGAGGGATGAGCTGGAGTTGGTGCGAATTATGCAAAGATCTTGACACCTCCAGTGGCCCCAGAGGCAAAGAAAATTGGGTTATGGATTTGAATGCAGTTCTTTTATAAATGCAATCAATTCCAAAGATAGTTACTGAGCATTTACTATGTGGCATGCCTGGTTTTAAGTGCCAGAGGTGTATATGCATGACCAGAACTACTTTCTGTCTTCATGGACTGCACATCTTAGTCAAGAGAGACAGAGACTAAAAGCCCCAAACAAGTAACTCATGCAGGATGGTGACAAGTGCCATAGAAAAAACAGAGCAGAGTAAGTGGGGTACATAGGGCCAGATGGGGAGGCAGCTTTTGCAATTTTAAAGGGGGTGGGTGCGGGAGGCCTCATGGAGGAGATATGAGAGCAAAATTTGAAGGATGCAAGAGAATGAGGTGTAACTGGGAAAAGGCAATTCTAGGCAGAGAGAGAATTCCTGCGCTGGGAATTCCTGAGGCAAGAACATGCCTAGTGTGTTTGAGGAACAGAAAGGAAGTGAGTGAGGGAATGTGAATATCAAGGGGTCGGAGGTGCCTCTGAGGTAAATGGGGAAGGCATTGGAGGGATCTGAGCAAATGAGTGACGGGGTCTGGTTTAGGTCTGGCTGGAACCGTCACACTCTGACGGCTATGGTGAGAATAAACATAAATAACAATTTAAACCAGGAGTAGCTGCATGTCTCAAAGGTCGTACTTGAATGTCTAAATCAATGACTCTAAAACTTTTTGACTGTGATCCATGGGAAGAAGTACATTCGATATGATAACCAGTAATAAATGCACACACCTATGTAACTGACACAAAATTATATACTTAACACTGGTTACTCATGCTATATAAGTTGGACTGATGTTTCCTCTCCTAGTTAAGTTTATTCTGATTCATCCTTGAATTTTCTGCTTGTCACTCAATAAATTGATTTTATGAGTTTATCTGTTACAACCTGTAGACTTAAAAAATACTTGAAGAAGAATCTTTGCACAAAATGTAACGTCATGTATCTCAAGGTGGTTAATAGTAATCAGTCTTGTTGCCTAACACCCTGGGTAAGGCTGGGTAATATTAACACATTAATTTTAATGTAACTGAAATAATATTAAAGTTAAGAGCAATATTCCTCTGGTGGAGGCAACTGATGACAATATTTGTGTTGGGTAATTCACAAAGCCACAACCTATAGATTAAACTATCAGATTAGACAAATTGATGTTGCATATTAAGTGGAAAATGAAATAATACAATACTGCTGCTCATTAGAAATCATGTGTGTATACAGTGGGTTAAAAGTTGAAATAAAGAATGAAATTTTAGGACTTCCCTGGTGGCGCAGTGGTTAAGAATCCTCCTGCCAATGAAGGGGACACGGGTTCGAGCCCTGGTCCAGGAAGATCCCACATGCCGCAGAGCAACTAAGCCCGTGCGTCACAACTACTGAGCTTGTGCTCTAGAGCCTGTGAGTCACAACTACTGAGGTCCGCGTGCCTAGAGCCCGTGCTCCACAACAAGAAAAGCCACCGCAATGAGAAGCCCGCGCACCACAACGAAGAGCAGCCCCTGTTCTTCGCAACTAGAGAAAGCCGGTGCCCAGCAACAAAGTCCCAACGCAGCCAACAATAAATAAATTAATTTTTTTTTTAAATTATTAAAAAAAAATGAAATTTTAGCTTTTCCCATGACCATGCCTGGCTAGATATTTGTACTCAACCAAGTTACTGGATGCTGTTTTTTGTTTTCTTTTTCTTTTGTCATGGAAGGAACATTGTCAATTACAACTGACATTTTTTGTAGCCTTGGAGTATCATGCCTATTGAACCAAACCGCACACCCAGTGCCATGCTACTGGGGACAGCCAGGCAATAGGAGAAGTCGATGCTCACATGGCTGGACCCATAATCAGTCACTTTTTAATTTATCCTAGGAGCACATTATTTATGTAACGTTGAGTGACCCTTTTTCAGGCTCTTAGCCACCCTTTGAACCTTTGCCCATGTATATTATCAACCTTCGGTTGATATGCTGAAATATTTGGATGCAGAGTTTATAGCAGAGACTAAAGCTGGGGGTGTCAAAACACGACAAGAAAGGCTTTTTCTTGTTTGATTTCTGGCAGGGATCAGAGTGGAAGTGATGGAAGGCTTGGGAAAGAGCCCAATCCTGTCAGTGATTCTAGCCAACTTGGCCGACTCCATAGGTTTAGAGGGTTCATATGAGCTTTGTGTCCATAAACCTTTGAATACTTGCAGAGGAACTAATCTTACTGTCTGAACTTTTCTGAGGTTCAACACATCTAATTGCTCTGGAGCCAAACTCCTAGCTCCAATCAGACTCTCTACCACCACCCTCACCCCCCTTCCCCCCGACAAAGGCATTGAACTCTAATCAACTGTGCCAAACCTAAACTCACATAGAACGGCAAGAAAGTTGACCGAGTATAAGTCCGGACCTCACCTGCATTGAGATTGTTAATTACCTGCTCTGCTTTGCTGCATACATACCTTAAAAAATATCTGGCGGCACTGTCTGTCTGTTTTTGTTTTGTCTTCATGTTTTTACAGGTAGTAGAGCTAGGCAAACTAAAAATGGCCTCTATGCCACATATCCTTTAAATACAGAAATTTCTACTCTTCCCCTAGAAGATTTAGGCTGATTTTTATTATTATTTCTAGCAGATGAGGTTATCAATTCATATTTTATAAGTGAAGTACGTGGGTATAAAATTACTTGTGATCGACATACACCCTACATAGGAAAATAACTTGTGATCTACACATACTCCACATACTCAAAAATGTCATGATTCAATTTTTGATAACTGTATTATAATTTGTCCTAGGCAAACGCTTAGTAAAAACAAGATTTTCCAAAGAAACCATGCTATCTGGCAGCGTGTCACGCTGAGAAAAGAAGGAGACGGTCTCGGAAGGAAGATGAGCTTTTTTTTCCTAAATTTACTGTTTTACATTACACAGATCTCAGATATTCATCTTAGGGCTTTGCAGAGGTCTGTGCAAGTCTCCACTTAGATCTAAGTTATCTCCAATGCACACATTTCCTTGAGAGCGTTCTTATTGAAACCACATTTCCATCTTTTACGTCCCTGGCATTACTGTGCCCACGAAGCTGGCTCAGGATCAGAAATATGTCTCACACATTCCTGCCACATTTCCTGAGTGAATTCAGGGTTCCAGTTGCAGCTGCAGTTCCTCTAAATTGCAGACACATTCAAGAAAGACCATGTCCGATGGTCGGAGAATAACGACCAATAATGTCCTCTTATTCTGGCAGGTACTTCCTTAAGGCATGTCTTATATGCCCAATACTGCCAAAGAGTCCTCTGGATTTGTGTATCTTCCAGCTTTGGTCAGCAGGGTGGTTGGCCTTCATTTCCTAACACATCCCAAATGTAGAAGTAGGTCACCGGAAGTGGCCCCTCCTGGCTAAAAGCACAAAGCATTTACTAGAGAAGAAAAGTAGGCAGGGTAGGCAGATTACTGGTGCTTCCTCATCTCCCATATCCAGGATCTCTGGCCAATGTCTAGCATTGAACATCAATCATATTTCAAACACAGTATCAATAATGTGAAGAGTTTACTGGAACTTCCAGCAGATAGGTAATAAGCTTCAAATACTTAAGACAAACCGAGCCAAAGAATAAGAATAAGATAAACACTGTATTTATTTCTGCAAAGCTAGTTTTTTGTTGTTTTTTTTTTAACCACTCTATCATTGGTTCAACAAGAGGAAGCCTCCATTTTACTCCAATCATTTAGCATTAGTGTTTGTTTCCTTCTGTTTCTGCTCTGAGATAGCTTTCTAATGTGCTTATGGATTTCAACCATATTTGGGACCACATCCATGGAGCTCACACACTTTAATTTTAATTTGAAATTAGATTTACCATATGAAACAAAATTGCCAAAATAATTTTTTAAATCAGAAGAACTTCTGTACTTTTGAATGAATTTTAGTGTACTCCAGACACAGATAATTATTAGAAGGTATTTACAGCCTTTTCATAAAACTTTACATCTCTAGGGTTCCAAGAGTCACTTATAGTTACATAGTGTCTTGTGAACATTCTTATTCTGGCCACTGTACAAATAAAAGAAATAAACACACTGCCTTATAGAAGATAACATTTTAAAATTCATACTTAACTAGATAAACTCAGAATATTTACTAAAAAAAAAAAAAAAAAGAGTAAAAAAAACACTGACTCATCCATAACTTAGGAAACCTAAATTTCATTTCTATTGGTCTTTGATTTCACTGAACTGACCAATCTCAAGAGAATCGACATGTCTACATTTTATTGTGGGAAGAAGGTAATACAGAGTCTTTGCAGATTAAAGGCTTCTGGACCCAAAGGAATTCATTTCTAACGGTGCCATTTCTGAAACTGGGGCTGGCAGCTGGTACATCAGCCCAGTGGAAAGGTCAGCCATGTGTGTTCCTTGGCAGAGAGAACCATGGCTTTTCCCCTGCCCCCAGCCCATTCCATGGAACCAGCGCCAGCTCCTAGGAGCATACCAGACAATTAGTGAACAATTTCTCCATTATTCTTTCAGGAGGCACTAGCCACCAACCTAAGAACTTTGGAGAGGAATTTTCCTTGGATATATTTTAGACCTTCCAGACTTAAATGTAGATAGACAAGAGGGTCCCAATTCATCTAGAGCATGTGTATCAAACCACAAAAGAGCGTCAGTGTTGCATTCTTTTCCTACAGGCGAATGCAGGTTGGGAAGAGAGAGTCATGTGGGCAGAGACCATCTTGCCTGAGGGAGGCCTGAGGAGTGACTGCCTTCCCTACTGCTGGTACTTACTCAGCAGATAACCAACTCAGGTTACGTGATGAAGAAAAAGAATCACTACGGAGGTTTTAATCTATGGATTTGCCCAGGTGAAATGAAGAAGATAAGGCTCTCCAGAAGGAAAACGATACTGAGGTTCTCTGCAAGTAGCAAGGGTGTGTTTACCCCATCTGTACAGACTATAACGCAGGGCTCAGCTTCCAGCCAGAGCCTGGTAGGGAATCTGGCTCAACACACACGTTCATTCAATCAGACTGAGCGTTATGCATTTAGGCGTATATAGTAGAATATGCTAATGAAACCTTCCTAAACTCCCTGCTCTCAAGAAACAAGCTGTCTGTGGAGACATCACAGGCAAACTTCTATGATCTACCATTTGTAATTTCACTTCCTGTTGAAAGTAAATAGTGACTGAGAGCAAAAGAGGCCATGCAAGCTACCTGTTAATATTTTACATTTATTTGGGCTTAGATTTCTCAACCACTCCTCAGCTTATTTTGTTTTGTAAGAATCTTGCTTTTGAAAGCATTAAGTAGTTAGTAATAACTAGTAGGTTCTGCATCAGATTCTACATCAACCACTGGAGAAAGAGAGAGAGAGAGAGATCTTTAGAAAACTCATATGAAACAGAGAGCGATCTCCTCAATCAAAATTCTATTCCCGCAGAACACTCTATGACATAAATCACAGCAAGATCCTTTTTGATCCACCTCCTAGAGAAATGGAAATAAAAACAAAAATAAACAAATGGGACCTAATGAAACTTCAAAGCTTTAGCACAGCAAAGGAAACCATAAACAAGACCAAAAAACAACCCTCAGAATGGGAGAAAATATTTGCAAATAAAGCAACTGACAAAGGATTAATTTCCAAAATTTACAAGCAGCTCATGCAGCTCAATAACAAAAACAACCCAATCCAAAAATGGGCAGAAGACCTAAATAGACATTTCTCCAAAGAAGATATACAGACTGCCAACAAACACATGAAAGAATGCTCAACGTCATTAATCATTAGAGAAATGCAAATCAAAACTACAATGAGATATCATCTCACACCAGTCAGAATGGCCATCATCAAAAAATCTAGAAACAATAAATGCTGGAGAGGGTGTGGAGAAAAGGGAACACTCTTGCACTGCTGGTGGGAATGTGAATTGGTACAGCCACTATGGAGAACAGTATGGAGGTTCCTTAAAAAACTACAAATAGAACTACCATATGACCCATCAATCCCACTACTGGGCATATACCCTGAGAAAACCAAAATTCAAAAAGAGTCATGTACCAAAATGTTCATTGCAGCTCTATTCACAATAGCCCAGAGATGGAAACAACCTAAGTGTCCATCATCGGATGAATGGATAAAGAAGATGTGGCACATATATACAATGGAATATTACTCAGCCATAAAAAGAAACGAAATGGAGCTATTTGTAATGAGGTGGATAGACCTAGAGTCTGTCATACAGAGTGAAGTCAGTCAGAAAGAGAAAGACAAATACCGTATGCTAACACATATATGGAATTTAAGAAAAAAAAATGTCATGAAGAACCTAGGGGTAAGACAGGAATAAAGACACAGCCCTACTAGAGAACGGACTTGAGGATATGGGGAGGCGGAAGGGTGAGCTGTGACAAAGCGAGAGAGAGGCATGGACATATACACTCTACCAAACGTAAGGTAGACAGCTAGTGGGAAGCAGCCGCATAGCACAGGGAGATCAGCTCGGCGCTTTGTGACCGCCTGGAGGGGTGGGATAGGGAGGGTGGGAGGGAGGGAGACGCCAGAGGGAAGAGACATGGGAACATATGTATAACTGATTCACTTTGTTATAAAGCAGAAACTAACATACCATTGTAAAGCAATTATACCCCAATAAAGATGTTAAAAAAAAATTCTATTCCCACAATGAATGTCCTCCCCACCACGATGTTATGGACAAGTCGGGGCGCACAGATGTGTGGACAATTCTTTTTTGGGCTCACCCCCTACGTGGACAATCTTGATGTCCACTTTATCAAAGGTCAGCTTTCATTTAGCCAGTCTGGTGGGCCAGGCAGGTGGATTTGCCATTTCAGAATGGAGGAGTGCATGGGGACTACCCTGCTTGAGAGAGAGAGGCCCCCACCTTAGAAAAGGGGTCCAGGCGGCCAAGAGGAGGTTGAACCCAAGAGTCCAAGCAGGGAAACAAAGGGTTTTAATTCCAGTAAGACAGAGACGGAAGACGATCTTTCATGAATGAGCTAGGATGTCTTCATGGTCAAGACAACGGAAAATTGGTTTCACAGTGGGAAAAAAATGAGATGAAGAGGTGATAATAGGTTATGGAGCAAGCTCTCTGATGACGTAAATTGTGGGTGGGTAGACAACAAAAACATGTAACTATTTCTCCCAAGGGTGAGACTGAGCTAACCTTAATAGTAGACTCATTAAGATTACATAATTTAGGGAAAAATGACACACTAAACCTGTAAAATTACAGTGAAGAAAAAAAAAAAGGAAGGAAAGAAGGGAAAGAAAGAGTGACAGCAGAACAGAAGAAAAATATGATATGAAATCATTTCCTGGGCCTAAAGCAGCGTTTCCCTGATCGTCATGGTAGATGAGTGATTTTTTTAAACAATGTTTCAAACAATTGTTTCTATAGTCTTAAAATTCTTCCTCAGGGGACCCCAAGGGAGGTGGAGCTGGGGTAGAGGATAAGAGGAATGAGTTTCCAGGTCCAGGGCTCCACTACCTCTCAAAGAACAGTTCCCACTGGAAATATAAATGGTTCCCATAAAATATTTGGCTTCTGGGGCATGAAATAGTTTGAAAACAACCTTCTAAATGGTCATAACTTATGGTGGCCATTTAACCTTATCCTTGAGATAACATCCATGATGGGGCTTCCTTGGCATTCCTTCAGGTCAAGTGAAAAAAAAAAACTGGAAGGCTTAATTCACCTATCAATTTCTCTCTCATCCCCCATAACACCCAGTTACAAGAGTGTATTAACCCAGGCAACCAGCATGGTGTCAATTTCCTTGCCTCTCTTGGAGTGGCGTAACTGTAAATGGAAATAAGTTTAGTTATCTTAGTAACTTTGCAGGGAAAAGTATAAGAACCAATGAATCCAAACCCCTGGAGTTCTACCCTTGCCTCAGTCTTCAACTTGCTTTATTAAGAGATGGTCTGTGGGTTGTTTTTATATGTCTGGTTCCTGAAAGAACCCCGCCACCATCACCAAATTCCCGTCTTTGCATTCTCTTTGGAAGCTGTGCCCAGCCCCATAAAGCAACCACTTGTTGTCTAAATTCTAAACAAACGGAAAAATGGTCGGCAGCTTTCTATTGCACTTACATGGGAAATTTCAGGCAATGCCACAAGGGTTTAGTTACTAAGTGAGGTTTAAATGAAAACATTTTTCGTTGTAACTCAGACCTAAATCAGTGCAACTGAACACAGTCAAAAATATTGGTCAGAATTAATTCACATGGATGGGAGGGGGTACTCCAAATCTCATTTCTTGAACCAGATAGGTTTCTAGTCCCTTGTAGAACATCCCTAATCCACTATGTTTAAGTGTCATTGAGACATCTCAAAATCCTACCCATTCTGCCATTTCTAATTCTTAATAGATTTATAAGTTGTTTCTGCACTATAATTAGAGTATTATATTTCTAAATCAAAAACAGTCATCAATTTTCCTGTCCTTGTACCAGAATGTCTACCTATAATAGAATTGCTTAGAAACTCCTAGATCTTTGCTAATCACATTAGTGAATTCTTCCTTGGTACCCTATCTTATTATGGCAACAACATGTGCTTCAAATTTTGGCCACTCAAAAGTTATTTCTTACAGAAGAAGGAGTGCATTGCACATGGCTAAATGATGAGCATATGTTAGCACACAGACACACACATGAACATACTTTGAGTCAATGTCTGTTATTGGGACCATAACCCATCTGACAATGAAAGTTACAGATTTGCATTTGAGGGCTGCCTGTACTAATTCACATAATTAATAAAGCTTATTCAAAATGGCAATCTCATATTGTTATATTTACTTACAGTATCTCTATCTTAACTAATAGATTCATTTGCTGTTCCTCATTTCAAGCTGTGGCTTTCTGTTCCTTGGAAGTTTTCAGTCTGAATCAATTTCAGTTTATGGTCACCATGCCCTTGTATTCTATAGCCATCATGTGCCCAGTTACAATCCTTCTTTGAAGTACTGAAGGCATCCAACCAGAAAATATTTACTTTCAAAGCAGTTTCACATGCCCTTGGACACCTGCTAAATCTGACCACCTGTTGCACAACGTTGAAATTTCAAGTGTTTTCTGCTCTTATAAAATAGGAAATGTAAAAAGGGGAGTCTACGCAGGAGCTGGTATCACTCTTAAGTGAACTATTTAGCACACTATATGCCGTTGGTCTATAATTTTACAATGAAAGAATATTTGTGTTTGGCCTAAGATGGTTTAAATACTTAGTGAAGAACAGACTCATACCACAACTGCTCGTCCTGGAACCCAATGAAGTCTGTTTCTTGATGAAATTCACATTGGCAACATCACTTTTGATAACCAACAACCACTGTGGTAACAAAAACCTCTGAGAACAGTCCCCCATGACCAAGTGTAGTGAGTTGAATTGTGGCCTTTGAAGAGATATGTCCATGTCCTAATCCCTGAAATGTATGAACGTGACCTTATTTGAAAAAAGGATCTTTGTAAATCTAATTAATGACCTTGAGATGAGTTCATCCTGGATTATCAGGGTGGGTCCTAAATCCAGTGACAAGTGCTCTTTTAAGAGAAAGGCAGAGGGAGATCTAAGATAGATGACACAGACACAGAGCAAAAGGCCATGGGAAGATGGGGTCAAAGATTGGAATCATGCACCACAAACTAAGAAATGCCTGAAGCCACCAGAAGCTGCCAGAGACTGGAAACATTCTACTCTTGAGTGTTCAGAGGGAGCGAAGCCCTGTTGACACCTTGATTTGGGACATCTGGTCTCAAATCTGTGACAGATACATTTCTCTTAAGTATGTGACAGAATACATTTCTCTTAAGTCACCAAGTTTGTGATAAATTGTTACAGCAGCCCTAGGAAACGAATATACTGTGATTTGCTATCCCTCTGAAACAGCAGATAAAAATATAGGATCATTTAAGTGTCCATAAATGTTACCTTTCATTTTAGGAGGGAAAAAGCAAAGCCTGGGTATAGGTGTGAGGCTGGAAAGAGGAGACTTTTGTTGAATGATATAGAATTGATGGTATGATAAGCTGTCCCATTTCAAAATCAAAATGACATATTGACACCTGGAGAGGAAAGATAACTGACGTGGAAGGAAGTTTAACATAATAAGTTAGACATATTCAATCATCAGGTCAGAATAATTTTTAATAGATTTTGGGTTGCAATTTAAAAAAAAAAAAAGCACTGCAAAGAGAAGAATCTTATAAAAATCTCCAGATATAAGACTGAATAAATAGCCCACCTCCAAGAAAGTATGAGAAGGAGCTGAGGGTCTCCCAGTGTGTCTTGATTTTGTCCTCAGACAGGGTTTCCTTAGATGGACATACACTTTCCTTGTCACTTGATCCCTTTTGCATCTCCTCACAGACTGCACTTTGTGTTGTCTACCAAAGTTGGCACAATACTCCAAAGCTCACCATGTATTTTATTGTTTGTATTGTTCCCATTAATTTTTAGAAATACTGAGATTTTTAATTCAAGTCGTTTTATTTGGGGTTGCATACTGTTATTTCTCACTAGTTGTGAAATAGGTCAGGTGTCTTCTTGACTGTACTAGTCTGTGAGAACTCACCACTCGAGGTATAAAAGCACCAGCTTCCCTTCAAAAGGACCGCGGGATTTCCAGGCTCTACCTGGGGCTTCCCTCTCCAAGAATGAGCTGTGGTTCCATCCTGCTGCCATTTTCATCTTGAGGAGACATCTTGCTTCAAATCAATTGGTCTAGTCTTCTCATGAGAAGGTCATGGCAGGGTACCTCTTGTTGCCTAGAGCCTGGATTCCTTCAAGACGGTGTTAGTATTTTCTGTGTGGTTTTGTCTAAAGTTTGAGCCAGGCTCTGCCTCAATTTCCCAGAGTAATATGAAGACTGGGCTCCAGCCTCTCAGAGACTGCTGGAATTTGGGGAATAACTGAAAGGAAGAAAGACTCAGCAAACAACTTATGACTATGACCAGGGGCTCCTGGACCAATAAGGGTGACATCACTGCCTCACTTGCAGGTTTCCATCATCTTGAAGAGGCTAGTTGCCTCCCCCCCAAGAATTTCTCTTGAACTCTGGTCTCAAAAACCAGGCTCCAAAGAATTAGGAAGGGACTTCCCTGGTGGCGCAGTGATTGAGAATCTGCCTGCTAATGCAGGGGACACGGGTTCGAGCCCTGGTCTGGGAGGATCCCACATGCCGCGGAGCAACTAGGCCCGTGAGCCACAACTACTGAGCCTGCGCATCCGGAGCCTGTGCTCCACAAAAAGAGAGGCCGCGATAGTGAGAGGCCCGCGCACCGCGATGAAGAGGGGCCCCCGCTTGCCACAGCTAGAGAAAGCCCTCGCATAGAAACGAAGACCTAACACAACAAAAATAAATAAATTTTAAAACTCCTACCCCCAACATCTTCTAAAAAAAAAAAAAGAATTAGGAATATCTCAATCAAGTCCTCCTAGTCTTCTCTGCCCCAGCCTCTTGAGAAAGATGGCAAAAAATAAATTGAAAGAAAAACAAAATTTAGTTCAGTTCTGTGGCAACTCCTCCCTCTTTTCAGGTTATCAGGCCAGAAGCCTGGAGTCTTTTCTCAACTATCCCTTTCTCTCAGAACCCATATCCAATGCATCCATAAATCTTGTTAGTTCTACTTTCAGTATATATCCAGAATCTGGACTCTTCTCACAAGCTCCACCATTCTCACTTGCTCCAAACACCCATTATCTTTTTCCTGGGTTAATGAAGGAGGCTCCTACCTCACCACCATTTTTATACCTTGCTTCTTCCATCCCTAACAGCATATTCTCCACTCAATAGTTTAAAGGGACTCTGTTACCATTTAGGTCTGCTCAGAACCCTCCAAGCCTTTTCCAGTAACCAGTCTTAGAGCTTGTGCCCTGGTCCCCACATGTTCAAGCTCCCCTCCACCCGCAAGTTCTGGTTGACAGTTATTTTCAGGGGCCCAAAAAAGGTAATCACACAGAGCCTCTCCTCTCCCCTCCCCTCCCCCACCCCCATAATCACTGTTACCTGAGTACCCTGAATAGGAATCCTCTGACCAAATAGCCCCAGACTACTACTCTGTCTATCATCTCTAGGATAAAGTATGCAGGACCCACGCACACCTCTAAGCTTGAGGGATGGCCAAAAGGTGGGGTCGAGGGTGTGACTGTGGACTTTCATTTGTCCTCTTTCCCTAGCCCCAGAACTGTGAGAGGCTGGCCTGCTCTTCTCATGTCATTCAGAGAAAAGCCAAAATCTTTTGAAGTCCTCCAAGGTTATACGACACCTGCCTCCCCTGTTACCTCTCCAAGTTCATCTGGTCCACGCCCTTGAGTGGTTTCTGGGACACTTAGAGGGGTTTGCCTTTCTGGGCCTTTGCACTGGTGATTCCCTGTGCCTGGAATTCTCCTCCCTCCATCTCTTTTCCTGGATTACTTTTCGCCATAGCACAGATCACCTTATCATATTCCACATTACATACTACCATAATATTTTATATAACTGTATATACAGATTATGCTAATGTATAATTTTTTAAAAGGTAAAATCATAATTCTCGTACAAATATAAAATGAAAACAAATCAAAGATTTTATTTAGTTCTAGTGAATGAATCAGTAAGATTTTAAAACTGGTTCACTGAGAATTCATCTTGCAGATTTATATCCTTTACTTACCAAAATTCATTTGCATTGCCATGCACAGGAAGCATTTTCATTGCTATAGGTAGGCAACTTATAATTGTATCAGTTTCTACAACTTAAATTCTATCCCTACAGAGTTGTAAGATAGTCTAGTCTATCAAAGACAATCAAGGTGCACACCTTATAGATTCATATCATCCCCTGAGGATCTCCTAGACAAGATTTTCCACTGAAAGGACACTCAGTGATCTCTTTTGCCCATTTTCAACTCTTGAAGATATTCAATCCTGCCAATAACTATATACTCATATTCTATATTAATATACTGACTAGTAAATACTATGTCTTCATATATGACTATTTCCCATGGTAGAGTATAATTTCCTTGAGGGCAAAGTTTTTAGACTTTCTTTCATGGCTGTATCTCTTGTGTCTAGAATAGTAGTGAATACATAGTAAGCATTTAATGAATTTTTTTGAGTGAGTGAATACACAACTCCACCAGGATATGTAATAACTATATAGGCATAGAGGAGTCTAAACCTACACAGAGAAAAATAATGGTTATCCCATAAAAGTAGTATTATTCTATGAGGATATCATTCACATGACTCCTGCTCTCAGTTAAATTGTTAAGTAGAATGCTTAACTGCCGACCTTCAGCCTTTTTCAAGGCCACAGTCAATCCCCAAAATAAATATACCCTAGTGCTGTTTAAAAAACAAACTATACACCCAAAAGGTAAATTTAAATTTTTACTGATTGGAAGCAAGAACTGCTGGCTTGTTTTCTTTCCCATCTTCAAAATTCTTGGGATCTAGAAGACTAGGGTGCCTTCTACATATGTGGTTTTTTTTTATAAACTTCAGTGGATATTTAGGAACATGAAATATTTTCCATAAAAGTACTTTTTATTTTGATTTTCAGCTATCCCCATCTTACTAAATTGTTGGCTATTCCAGAGATAGGACACATTTTTTCCCCTCTAATAGAGCATGAAAAAATAACCATTGTAGTTCTCAACACATTTGATTTCTTACCAGAAGGCCTCTTTAGTTCAGCTCCTTGGATTTCAGGTCAGACTTTCAGTGGATCTGTTTTTCCCATTCTTGGGTTGTCTCTAGGACAGCCTAGCCATCTTTACAGATCTCATTAATAAGGTTGTTTTAAAAAGAAAGCAACAAACTAACTAAGCCCTCTTCCAAAAGCTCGTCAATGCTCTAAAAACCTCAAAAATGTTAAAGACATTCTTATAAGTAATGGTCACAGCAAATTTTTCACTCAGCTAAGTGGCTTGTGCATTCACTGAATGCTAGACGCAAACAGGTCAGTCTAGATAAAATCCTACTTCATAAGGAGGAAACCCATGCTTCCTAAGATTCCACCAAAACTGAGATTCTGTATATTGATTTCAGCCCAAGAAAGATGTACTGAAGACAATGTGTGGGAGGAAAGGAAATAAACAAACAATGTTTATTGAGTGTTTATTATGCCCCTGACAGTGGGCTAGCAATTTTCAAACACTATTTCCTTTAATTTTCTCGATATTCCTGGGAAGTAGTTATCATCTCCTCAATCTATCACCATCTTTATATATTAGGAAATTAAGGCTCATGAGGTTGATGACCAGACCAAGGTCACAGAGCTGGGGAGTGACAAAGGCAGAATTCAGAACTACATGTCATGTGCTCCCAGGTCCCTTTTTTTTTCTCACTATAGCAGGCAAGCTACAGCCGCAGTTATGTAACTCCTGCTTTAATCTGTGCATTTGTAAATTGGTAATGATGCTTAAAGTACAGCAGGAAGGAGAACGGCAGAAAAAACAGCTTTTAATCATATTCATACTTTAATATCTACATTTTCAAGGATTTTACGGTGATCCACTGTAGATGCACAGAAATGGTACCCAGTGAACTTCAGATGAGGGCTATGAAGGGTTCATGGGTGCCATAGTCTAAAGTTTCTTTCCTGGGAATTGCTTAATTCCTCTTATTCAATTGAAAAGGGCTTTGCCAATAGAATTTGCGATTCTATACAACTTAACCACTATATATACAGTATAAGGAAGGTTCTTGACTTAGCTATAAACAAAATAGCAGTATGGATTTGGGCATCTCTTTTCTGTATATATAATATTTTGCTTCAGTCACAGGGGACTGATCATAATACTTTTACCTGGCCTCACCGGGCAGTTGAAAGGATACAGTGAGATGGGAGATGAGAAAATGTTTTCAAAAACCTGGTAATAAATTTATTGAGTAACATCATAGTAGGAAGTGATAGAACACAAAAATCAGTGCTTTGAACTTGTCCTTCTCTTCAGTGGACGAGCTTGGTCAGTGAGTCCCCTATCTCTCTTGCTGTTCCTACCTGTAATAACAACAGTCATCATAAGTGTGCAGAGAGCCTCCTCAACTAATCCTCACAAAACCAGGGAACCTGACATCATTCCCACATTCTAGGTGAGAGAACTAAAGGCCAGAAATCTCACATAAATGGTTCAAGATCACGTAGGTGAGACTCAATCTTGTATCACCTAGCTCTAAACTATATGCTTGTTTTCCACACCGTAACACTGGAGATGATAGTGGTTTATTCCACACAGCTATGAGCAGAAATCCTCATTTAAGTGATAGGGTTTAGGCAGTGCCTCAGACTGGGAGATCACCCTCCACCACAGCCGGGCCTCGGCGCTGGAGACCTTGAAGGTCTCAGAAAAAGAATTCCTTTCTTTTGGAACAGACAGCACATCACTAAACCTCTCAGCTACTTTAGCTATTCTTTAGCTGCTTCGTTTAAATGGTTTGTCTAATTAGTTGGTTGCTTCCTACTGTCTCAAAGGAAAGAAAATGAGACATTTAGTTTTTAATCAGTACGAAGTTCAAAAAGGCCAGAATTTTAAATAAGTTCTGAGCTTCACCCAACCCCTTTTGTTAAACAAGAGCCTACGTTCGCACCTAAAGCTTATTATTTCATGGTTGCAATAGATGAATTTATAGGAAGTTCAGTGGAGAAAGAAGACTCTACATTAGACACTTAGCTGGGAATCACTTAGCACAGACGTTGAAGAAAGTCTGAAAATTTGGTTTGGATGAAATCAGCCTCAAGTTCTTCTTTCCTTTATTTTAACAAATGAATCTCATGACTTGACAAGGCAAGAATGTCCTAGTCATAATGGATATGATGAAGTGTGATAAGACAAAAGAAAAGATACTATGAATTGAGAGAAAATGTTTTCCGTTCATAAAAATATAGTAAAAACAAAGGGAAATGAATGAAAAACAGCACGGCCATTTGAAAATCTGGTTTTGTCTATAATGCCTGTGTGCGTAGATCCATATTTTAAAATAAACCTGAATATTTACCCAAGCCTAAATTTAGGTCCTCTATTATTTGTTCTGCCTGTCTTTATCATGATTCAAGCTTCATATTTCATTGTGTGAAAGAAGTATGTGGCAGGCTAATGGTCTAAATACCTAAGTCTCATTTTATAAATATTTATTGCCAACTGATGTGTTCCTATCTTTGAAGTCATATGCATGGCTCACTGTAAGCCTATACTTTCCTCCTCTTCTTGTGAAGAATAACTACACAGCACTCTTGTTTACATGAGGATCGCTTTAACACAGAGTTGATTTTTTTATCCACATCTTCTCACATCACTCATCTTTGCTTTGTTATATTTTCTTCCCCCTTTCACCTCACATTTCATGTAGCAAAGGCCAGAAGTAATAAACCAAACAACATGATCTGTGCTGCTGTTGAATTAAAGCAGTGGTACAGGCTAGGCTGATCATTCATAACCTGCCTGGAGTTGCTGCAGGGGACCTACCAGGTCCAGGGGAGAGAAATAAACAAAACCCAGAGAAGAAACTCAGAATAAAAGAAGCGAGCGTGGCGGATCCTGAACATCAAACCAAAACCGCTGGACATGATTCAATAGAGAGTCATTGGAGGTCTTGAAGCAAGAGAATCGAGTTAAGAAACAGAGCTTCAGGAAAATTAACCTACCTGCATTGTACCTGAAGGATTGCCACAGACTGGAGGAGAGACCAGTTAGGAGGCAACTGCAATAATATAGATGAGATGGGATGTAGAACTGGACATAAACATAGTTCCACTAAAAGTGAGGCGTTAGATGATGACAGTGGAAACATACAGGAAGGTGCCGATGGGAGCGGTATCGGCACCACAGAATTGACAAAATTTGGAAATATTGGATACAGGGCAAACTTGAGTAGAAAATGCAGTAAAATTTTTAACTATAGGGAATAGGAAAATGAGGGAGGCATTAATTAAAATTGAACAAGGAAGAGAAGCATGATTAGAACAGAAGATGATGTGAACTGATCATTTTTTGACATTATAAATTTTAAGTTTTACTGGAGCCTGAATAAAGAGACATCCACAGAAGTAATGGGTGAGAGAGGCAGGCGTGAGCTAAATATTTGGTTGGATAAGACATGGCAGATGAGGAAAAGAAAGGCATGTAGGAATGATTTCTGGTTTCTGGCTTAGATGGCCATATGGTGATAATGACCAGGATGAGTTATTGAGAAGGAGAAGCGTTGAGCAACCACGGGGGAGCCCATATATTCATGTTGAATTTAGGTTTCTCACGGGATATACAGGTGAAAACATTCAGAAAGGTGAACTCACCTGCCTGGAGCTCAGTGGATGGGTCTAGTTGAGCAATCTAGATTTGGGAATAGCAACAAGAATTTAAAACACTGTTAAGGGGAGCAGAGTTCCTCTTCTGGGAAGATGAAGTAGACATACCTTTCCTTATTCCTACACTAAGTAGAGCTAAAAACCCTGTACATTATTTATAAAACAAACTTAGGAAGATTCTTAGAGGTAGAAAGAAGAAGGCAGATCTATCAGGACCTTAGAATGAGAGGAGCAATATGTTGGGAAGTTTCCAGGGTTTTCTTTGTTCTCATACATCTCAGACTTGGGGCTGAAGAAGCTGGCCACCTGGAAACAACAACAGACACAGACAAAAGAGCCCAACAAAGCCTGCTCTTTCCAATCAAAGGAGCAGGAAAGGGGAAACCTATCAGGTCAGAAAATTTTAGACAATGACTGGTCTACTGCATCTAGTAAAGTACCACAGAAAAAACTGTAGCCCCTCCTCAACTCATGCTAGCTAAAGCCAAGTGGAGAGCCTAGACTTTTACTTTCATGAAGTTGTAACAAGGTGCCTCAATACCTTTGATCAGAGAAGGCCAAGTAGGGAGCTAGGACTTTCATCCCCACCAACCAACAGTGAGCTCCATCCAGTCCTATTGTATCAGTGGACACCACATGGGTATCCTGGACACCCAACCCCACTGGGCAGTAATGAGGCACCCCTCCCCTTCCCTGATATAGGGTGGTGTCATAGGAAGCCTAGTAGAGAGTGAGGACTGTCACTGTCACCCAACAGTAATAAGGCCACCATGCAGTGGAGTCTCAGTGGAGACTACATGCAGAGATGGAGCTGTCACCCCACCCAGGAATAACCAGGAATTTCCACCTTGGGTATCAGGGTGACTGGAGAACCTGGACTCACACATCCACCTGGCAGTAACAAGGTAGCTCCCCTTCCTCTCCTGCAGAATGAGTGTCAGTGGAAGCCAGCAAAAGTGGAAGGTTTAATATCCAGAGTCTTATAAGACAATATAAAAATGTCCACATTTCAACTGAAAACCACTCATCAAACCAAGAACCAGGAAAAGCTCAAACTCAATGAAAAAAGGCAATCAATATATGCCAACATCAAGATGGCAGACGTGTTAGAAGTATCTGACAAAGATTTTAAAGAAGCTATGTCAGATAAGCATCTGACAAAATTCGATACTCATTCAGGATAAAAACTCTCTAAAAAAATAGAAGCGGGGGGGGGAACTTTCTTAACTTGATGAAGCATATGAAAAAAAAAAAACCCTATAGTTAACATTATAATTTTAATGGTGAGTGAATGCTTTCCCCTAAGATCAGTAACAAGATACAAATGTTTGCTTTTATTTGACTCTAACTCAACTAGCTTACTCTTGCCAGTGCAATAAGGCAAGAAAAGGAAATAAAAGCATACATATCATAAAGGAAGGGAGGAAAAACTGTCTTTATTTGCAGATTACATGCCTGTATATGTAGAAAATCCCAAGGAATCTACCAAAATATTCTAAATAAACTAAAATGTATGCTCATCAACATCACAGGATACAAGATAAATATTCAAAAATCAATTGTGTTTCTATGTAGTAGCAATAAATGTGTGGACAATGAAATTAAAAATACAAAACCATTTACAGTCACTTAAAAAATAAAATCTTAGATAAAATCTAACAAAACCTGCACAGGACTTGTATGCTGAAAGAAATCAAAGAAGATCTAATGAATGGAGAAACATATTGTGTTC
This sequence comes from Monodon monoceros, assembly GCF_005190385.1. Lineage (NCBI taxonomy): Eukaryota > Metazoa > Chordata > Mammalia > Artiodactyla > Monodontidae > Monodon > Monodon monoceros. The sequence goes on along the minus strand of NW_021703776.1, from coordinate 11,364,495 downwards.
ATGGACTGGAAGACTCAACAGAGTAAAGATGCCAATTGTCCACAAATTGATATACAAGCTTAATGCTATACTTAAAAACTCCAAATAAAATTTTTTTGTGGATATAAATAAGATTATTCTAAAACTTACATGAGAGGCAAAGAAACTAGAATTGCTAAATCAGTTTTAAAAAAGATAAAGTGGGAGGACTCAGTCAATTCAATTTTAAGATATACTGTGTAACTACAGTAAAGAAGACTGGGAGGTATTTGCAGAAGGAAAGACACATAGACCAATGGAACATAACAGAGAGCCCAGAATAGACCCACAAAAATATGCCCAACTGATTTTTGACAAAGATGCAAAAGTAATTCAATGGAGGATAGTTAACCTTTTCAACAAATGGTGCTGGGACACGAACACAGGCACTACTCAACCTAAGTATTGTGTGTTATACAATAATTAATTTCAAATGGATAGTGAACTTAAGTGTACAATGCAAAATTTGAAAATTTTTAGAAAAAAATATAAGAGGAAGTCTTCAGGATCTAGGGCTAAAGAATTCTTAGACTTGACACTAAAACCATGATCCATAAAAGGAAAATTTGATATCTTGGGCTTTATCAAAATTAAAAGCTTTTGTTCTGTGAAAGAACCCATTAAGAGGATGAAAAGACAAGCTACAAAGTGGGAGAAAATATCTGCAAACCATGTGTCTGGCAAAGGGCCCTCAAAACTCAAAAGTGAAAAAGCTAATACAATCAAAAGACATGAAGAGACATTTCATCAAAGCAGGTATATCCATAGCAAATAAGCACATTGAAAGATATTCAACATCATTAGCTATCAAGAAAAAGCAAATTAAAACTACAATGAGATACCACTACCAATCTATCAGAATGGCTAAAATAAAAAGCTGACACCACCAAATGCTAGCGGGGATGCAGGGAACCTGGATCACTCATATACTTCTGGTAGAAATGCAAAATGGTACAGTTTGGCAATTTCTTATAAACTTAAACAAGCAAATACCATATGACCCACAATTGCTCTCTTGGGCATTTATTTCAGGGAAATGAAGGTTTATCTAACTACAAAATGAACATTTATTGCAACTTTATTCCTAATAGCCAAAATCTAGCAACAATTCAGATGTGCTTCACTGGGTGAATGACTAAACAAATTGTGGTACATTTATGCAATGAAATAGTCCTCAGCAATAAAAAAAAGGACGAACTACTGATACCCAGAAGAACCTGAATGCAACTTGAGAGAATAATACTGAGTGAACAAAAGCCAACCTCAAAGGGTTGCATCCTGTGTGATTCCATTCTTATAACGTTCTTGAAATGACAAAACTACAGAAATGGAGAATGGGCTAATGGTTGCCAGAGGTTAAGGAGGCACAGGAATGGAAGGGAAGTGGGTGGCACTATAAAAGAGCAACAGAAGGGATCTTTTTGTGAGAGAATTGTTCTGTATCTTGACTGTATCCATGTCCATATCCTGATTGTGCTATTGTCCAGAGTTGTGCATACCCTTGGGAGAACATGGGTAAAAGGTACATGAGATCTCTGTACGATTTCTTAAAACAGCATGTGAATCTATGAATATCTCAAATTTAAAACTTTAATTTAAAAAATACTGTGCAGGTCAAGAAAAATGTTGTATTACCTGAACATGATCTACATGGTGATGGTTTACAAGTCTCTGGTAAGGAGCATAAAACAGAAGGCAAACATGGCCAACTGAGAAGAACCATTATTCAAGGGGCTATTGGAAGAGGAGGATCTTATGTTCATAATATTAATTATTATTATAATAATAAGGTCATGTATGATCAAACCCAAAGATGACTGAGCAAGGATTTTTCTTTAGTGCGTAGAACCAAGAAATAGCTAAAGAAAGAAAGAGACTCTTAGAAAGTAGAACTTAAGCTTATTTTGGAAGTAGAAAATGGATAATAGCTTACATTCAACAATACCCCTTAAATGCCCCCAAACTGCCAACTTTTATAGATTTTAACAAACTTGAGGAGGGGCTAAGTTTCCAGTCTGGTCAATTCAGTGACGACTGAGGAAGCTAAGGAAAAAATGAGGTCAGACCATAAGAAAATAAGCCATCAATAATCCCCACCCCAAGCAGTAACCACAACAACTACTTGAGGATGGACTTCAAGTCAATCTTGTTTTGATCACAAGAGTCACGGGGGGAAAAAAAGAGTCTGGGAAGTCCAATTTGAAATTTGGGTTAAAATTTCAAACAGGCTGAAATCTTTCATTTAAAAAGCTATCTCTCATTTTCTGCTCCTCTCTTAGGGCTGTCTGGTGTCTTTCCTCCCCTTTACAGTTAAGCTCATTAAAACAACACTTTCACTGTATTCACGTCTTCATTTTCCATTGCCTTCTTAAGTCAGAATAATCTGATTTCTGCTTCCATTACTCCAATGAAATGGCTCTCCCCAAAGTTACAGATGACCTCCCTGTTGCTAAATCCAACAGATATTTTTCAGTCAGTATCTTCCTGGGTCTTTTTATTATTGGGGCATTTGTCCCTTTTGAGCACTCCTTTCTTCTACACATGATTTCTCCACCATTCTTTCCTAGCACTATTCCTGCTTCTACAGCCACATCTTTAGACTCTTCATGTCCTCTCCTTTTCTGCTCACTCCTTGAATTTTGATGCCCTGTAGGTTCCTGTCTCAGTCTGTCCTTGGAATTGTGTTCAAAGCCTTGAGTTAATTACTCCCACATCTACACTGAACCAAGATCTCTTTCTCTTGTGATCTGACATACGTACCCAACCCCATATTGGACAGATTCATAAAATGTGCTATTCGTTCGTTCATTCATTCATTCATTCAAGTGTTTATTGGGCTTTTTGTGTCAGACACTCTTCGATGTTAGGGCCAGGTGGACAGAGCTCCTGTCATCAGGAAGCTCGTACTCTGGAGTGGATACAGCATTTATTGCATGTCATTTCTGCTTCTCAGTTGGACTTATGAAAATCTTTGCACTCTCTCTTCTTCTTCAATATCTCATCGAAGTGTCTCTCTGTTACCTATCCTGCCAGGTCCTCCCAGAGAGGACCATCCCCACCAGGTACAGCTGTCTTCCCCTGTGGGCTGTCTTCTAACCCTCAGGACACCAGAGTGAACTGTGGTTGCTGACCAAGTACAGGGGAGGAAAAAATGGACCTCTCCCAGGTTCTGTGCACTGACATCAGATGCCTCTACCTCAAGTCTTGAGGGGTATCTTATCCCATTCAGCTCACCCAACAGTTTAAGCACACAACTTAATTTATTTTTTTTTTTACCATATTTAGGTATATGTTCCTTAAAACCAAAATAAAACAACCAGTCTCCTGAGACTCAGCTCACAACACCAAGTATAATTATTTAGCAGCTCCTCGTGGGCTTTTCACGTTGTCTCATCCTTCTGTTTCTTTCAGCCTTTCCTCTGATCTCTCCCTGTTGGGAGCACTGCTCATTTGCTCCACTCACCCCATTTCCACCTCCCAGCTAAGATGAGCTCTTCCGTCTTCCTATCAACACTGGTCATGTGTTTCTGGCTCAATTTTAACAACTTTCCTAGCCCTAACTACCTCACTGCAAACCTGGCCACCAACCACACTCTGGGTTCAAATCCACAGGAAGGAATCCACTCTGGTTGATCTTTCTCCTAGTGATGTACATCAAGAACTTGTCCATCGCCTGAGGAATAGATAAAGAAGATGTGGTACATATACACAATGGAATATTACTCAGCCATAAAAAAGAACCAAATAATGCCATTTACAGCAACATGGATGGACCTAGAGATGATCACACTAAGTGAAGCAAGTCAGACAAAGACAAATATCATATGATATCACTCATATGTGGAATCTATCTTAAAAAATGAACTTATTTACAAACCAGAAACAGATTTACAGATATCAGAAACAAACTTACAGTTACCAAAGAGGAAACATGGAAGGGAGGGATCAATCAGGAGCTTGGGATTAACATACAGACACTACAATATATAAGACAGACAACCAACAAGGACCTACTGTATAGCACAGGGAACACTACTCAATATTCTGTGATAAACTATATGAGAAAAAAATCTGAAAAAGAATGAACATATGTATATGTATAACTGAATCACTTTGCTGTACACCTGAAACTAATACAACATTGTAAATCAACTCTACTCCAATAAATTTTTTTAAAGAAGATCTTTATCCATGTTGCTAATCAGAACCACTTCCCCAGAACAGCACATCTAGCTTCTCTCTCCTTGCAACTGTTCACCTACCCCCCATCATTCCACCCCCTGCTTCTTTATTCGAAAGCTTTCTAACATGGCGTTTCCTCCATTCTCTTCACCCTGAGTTGACATGTACCATATTTCTTTTCTCTTCTCTCTTTCTTCTTATGAGTATGTAACCACAGAATTTTCCCTGTCCTTTAGTACTCTGCTCCTATGTTCTCATGCATCCCCTTGACCCAACTGGAGGTCCCTTCTTTGCAGGAGTCACTGGAGGAGAATTATAGGGATACCTGTAATCCACACAAATGTATAACAAAAAAAAGAAAAATGTACCCAAATTTCTTATGGGTATCAGTTGACACTAGTGGACAGCGGACAGGCAACGGGTTGAGGATGCAGATATAACTGTTCTGAAATCCTATCTCTGCCACATACAAGCTGAATGACTTGGATAAGTTTAATAAATATATCAGTAATATTAATGATAAAGTCAGCTATGATTGAGGGTCTATTTCTTGTTTTGAACTTTGTATATTTTATATCTAAACTCCACAATGACTCAAGAGGAAGGTATGATTATCTAAACGTATAAAAAAGGAATGAGACTTAAAGAGGTTGGCAGCAGGCTTTGGTTCCTCACCACCCGTGCCTCTCCATGGGGCTTCTCTTGACATGGCAGCTGGCTTCCCCCAAAGTGTGTGATCTGAGACAGACAGAAAGGAAGAGGGAGACGGAGACAGAGAGATAGAAGCCAAAGGCCCTTTTATAACTGATCCCCAAAGTGACATACCATCACCTCTGCAGTATCCTACTGATCACACAGATCAACCCTGGTACAATGTGGCATGTGGGAGGGGATTACACAAGCGTGAGAATATCAAGACGCAAGGTTCACTGGGGGTGATATTGGAAGTTGGCTGCCACATCAACAATATCAGGACGGGTAGATGTTCCTGGTTAATATTTTTATATTCATAAGAGTAAAATTTGCATGCCATTAAAAAATCAGAATAAGTGTATAACGCAAACATCACTTCCCTGTAGGTAGCCTCCTCCTCTCCAACTGTTACAATTCTACTGTCCAAAGATACATGCTTTTCAACATTGTTAGCTTTTTTTGAGTAGTTATTCTAAGGTGATACACAACATACATTTATATGATTTGTGATCACCTCTAGAGATTGTCTTGCTGCTTTGGGTGAGGATGCAGCGTTCTTACCCCCGTAACCCAACAGCCGCCCTCCTGCCCCACCGTGCACATACGCATACCTCCACAATTTCATCTCTCCAATAGACCGTAAAAGCCTTCTTGCCTGATGTGGAGTTGGTTGGTTAACAGAAGAAGCTGGTTAAAGAGAGTAATTACACAAAAGGATATGTACCTTTAACATTTGGTTTTAACTTAAAGTATGTCATTGTACCTGAATTCCCCAAGCTTTTGATACACAGCCAAGGTCTTCTTTTTGCGAGTGGATCTACTGATCGGAGGTTGCCACCATTTTCTTGTATGAATTGCATTTATAATGCATCTTCTACCATTTCCAGTTTGGGAGTCTTTAAAGTAGAATAAGAACTTAACTTAAAGGTCCCTGCACAATTTTATGACTGTAGAATCTTTTCATAGTTTGTCATTTTTCTTCATTCTTCTGCAGCTGTCTCTCCCCTGGCTAATTTAGCCACAACATGTTTTTAGTGATTTTCCTTTAACTGTATAGAAGATTTCAAGTTTTTATGTAATACAATCACAACTACAACTGGCATAAACAGATTCGGGAACAAACACAAGTTTGTAAGCATACAACTCAACCAGTGAGAGCAAATATTGCACAGGTAATGTACAGAGTGACCCACGAGCTATAAGTACTCAATATTCTGAGGATATCAGACAATGTATTTTATGCAAGAAATTGGGATCATCTTTCAATCCCAGAGTCAGTTAAGTGGAATCCATTAAAAGATTTTCTGTGTTATTTCTTCTCGTAGAAAGAGTAAAGTAGGGACTTCCCTGGTGGTGCAGTGGTTAAGAATTTGCCTGCCAACACGGACAGGAGTCCGATCCCTGGTCTGGGAAGATGCTACACGCCGTGGAGCAACTAAGCCCACGCACCACAACTACTGAGCCCGAACACCTACAGCTCTTGCTCTGCAACAAGAGAAGCCACCGCAATTAGAAGCCCACGCACCTCAATGAAGAGTAGCCCCCGCTCGCTGTAACTAGAGAAAGCCCGCGTGCAGCAACAAAGACCCAACTCAGCCATAAATAAATAAATAAATAAATAAATAAATAAATATTTTTAAAAAAGAGTAAAGTTGGGAAAGGAAGGCCATCTGCCCCAAGAACTTAAGTTGTTAACATCACAGCAACTGAAGAGACAAAATATTCAGAAGAGCAGCCATAAAATTCCAAAAGAACCGTGAACTAGTTAAAGAGCAAACCAGCTCTGCCCACCTAAATAGTAGTTGATGAGATTATCACTGAATAATAATCTCTACCTCTTCATCTAAAAAAAAAAAAAAAAGACTAAATTATGATCAGTGTAGTCTATTTCAGGATATGGAGAGTGGGGACATGGTATAAAGATTTCCATCCAGAACATGGAAATAAAAGTTTGGTACCTGTGATGTGTAAGTCTCTACCATTCACCTTAGGAACCCCACATATGCAGCAGCAATGCAATTTAGGGAACTGATCCATTCTCAGAAAGTTGGTTCTGATTTGTCTTAGTCAATCATAGTCTTCTGTCCTTGTGATTGGCCTGTGCCCACTTAGGCCAGAAAGTCACCAAGAAAGATTTACTCTCCCTAACTTCTCTGAAATTTCTTCATTGCTTTTAAAATAAAGCCATGGGAAGCATTCTATGCTGAACGCAAATGAAGATGAATAAATAATGCCCAGGTTTTTCCTAAGGGCTTTGTTGAGACCATGAACCTGATGACAAAGTCAAAATACCGATGAGGGAAGTGATTAGAGAATTACAAAGAAATCGAGCCATGATCACCCTATGGCAGAAAACTTGGTTCCAAGTTACATGAGCAACAAATGTCCTTATTATTTAAACTTGTTTGGTCACATGTCTACTCCTTATATCCAAACCTGCCCTATTTTCTTTTTCAGTATTTAAAAGACTCTTCTTCAATTATGAAAAAGAATTCTCTATAGGGGGCACTTCAGTTTCTATCAATTCAACAAAACTAGGTATTACTTTAATTTATATATTAAACTAATAGAATTTGTTACCTCAAGAGGTAGACTAAGCTGAAAAAGACAGTTATAACAGGGTTATTAAAGAAAGCCCTTTGGGTCAAAAACAATAACCCTCTATGTTTGACATCATAGCAGGCAACAACATCAACTCTCAAAATATCCTGTGGGGAAACTGTCAGAACTCAAGTTCTAGAATGCATGGGCCAAGGGTCTAACTGAAGGACATGTTTCTGCTCACTCTTGGAGGGTGGAGCCATTAAAAACATAATTAGATATTTCTAGCTGGGGTCAATGGTAAACTCACCACGCCAGACACTAAGCTCTACCAACCAGAAGTCTTTCCAGTGGAAAAATATCTACCTAATATTACTTTTATCCTAAAGTAAAGGGGAGAAAGGAACATGGTTATTGAAGTTAAATAATTTGCCCAGCGTCACAGTACCACTAAATAGCTGACCTAAAATTTCTGTTACCTAACCTAGAAGTTATTCTATTCACCACTATATGTTTAACTGAATTCATTTCTTTAACTCAAAAGCTAAAAAAAAAAAACTTGGAAGCCAAGTATTACAGGGCATGCATAACTATAATGATTAGAAATATCTTCCAACACTTTCCTTTACTGACAGTTAACTCAGCTTCCTTTGTACCCTCTCAATGGGCCAAAGGGGTCCTTCTGCCTTTTCAAATAAAAGAGCTTTCTGTTGTGGGTTTCTGGAAAGTGGTACAATAAATGCGTTTGCAGTGACTTTACCTTGGAGTGAGATGGTAAATGTATAGCACATCAGTCCAAAGGGCTTCCGAGGCTGATTCCACTATTTTATGGAGAAATAGCTTTTCAAGTTTAGAAAAAAACTACTATCAAAAATCCAGCTTGATGAAGGTTAGTCACTATCATTCTTTAAAAACTATATTCAAACAGATTGTGCTTTTTCATCCACTCATCTCACAGTGGTGTGCTGAGTGGTTTGGTTATGACATCAAGTTATTGAATGAAAAAAATAAAGGTTAAAAAAAAATGGATGCCTCGGGAAGCAGGCTGGAATTGCTGGGGAAGATGGCGGAAGCGTAAGACGCGGAGATCACCTTCCTCCCCACAGATACACCAGAAATACATCTACACGTGGAACAACTCCTACAGAACACCTACTGAACGCTGGCAGAAGACCTCAGACCTCCGAAAAGGCAAGAAACCCCCACATACCTGGGTAGGGCAAAAGAAAAAAGAATAAACAGAGACAAGAGAATAGGGACGGGACCTGCACCAGTGGGAGGGAGCTCTGAAGGAGGAAAAGTTTCCACGCACTAGTAAGCCCCTTCGCGGGCAGAGACTGCGGGTGGCGGAGGGGCAAAGCTTCGGAGCCGCGGGGGAGAGCACAGCAACAGGGGTGCAGAGGGCAAAGCGGAGAGATTTCCACACAGAGGATCGGTGCCAACCGGCACTCACCAGCCCGAGGCTTGTCTGCTCACCCGCCGCGGCAGGCGGGGCTGGGAGCTGAGGCTCGGGCTTCGGTCGGAGCGCAGGGAGAGGACTGGGGTTGGCGGCATGAGCACAGCCTGAAGGGGCTAGTGCGCCACGGTTAGCCGGGAGGGAGTCCGGGGAAAAGTCTGGAGCTGCCGAAGAGGCAAGAGACTTTTTCTTACCTCTTTGTTTCCTGGTGCGCGAGGAGAGCGGATTAAGAGCGCTGCTTAAAGGAGCTCCAGAGACGGGCGCGAGCCGCGGCTAACAGCGCGGACCCCGGAGACGGGCATAAGACGCTAAGGATGCTGCTGCCGCCACCAAGAAGCCTGTGTGCGAGCACAGGTCACTATCCACACCCCCCTTCCGGGGAGCACCGCCACTACCAGGATTCCGGGATCCAGGAACAACTTCCCCGGAAGAACGCACGGCGCGCCTCAGGCTCGTGCAACGTCACGCAGGCCTCTGCCGCAACGTCACGCCGCCTCTGACGCCGCAGGCCCGCCCCGCACTCCGTGCCCCTCCCCCCGCCCCCGGCATGAGTGAGCCAGAGCCGCCGAATCAGCGGCTCCTTTAACCCCGTCCTGTCTGAGCGAAGAACAGACGCCCTCCGGCGACCTACACGCAGAGGCGGGGCCAAATCCAAAGCTGAGCCCCGGCAGCTGTGAGAACAAGAGAAAGGGAAATCTCTGCCAGCTGACTCAGGAGCAGCGGATTAAAGCTCCACAATCAACTTGATGTACCTGCATCTGTGGAATACATGAATAGACAACCAATCATCCCAAATTGAGGAGGTGGACTTTGAGAGCAAGATTTATTATTTTTTCCCCTTTTCCTCTTTTTGTGAGTGTGTATGTGTATGCTTCTGTGTGAGATTTTGTCTGTATAGCTTTGCTTCCACCATTTGTCCTAGGGTTCTATCCGTCCGTTGTTTTTTTTTTTCCTTAAAAAATTTTTTTTCTTAATAATTATTTTTGTATTTTAATAATTTTATTTTATCTTACTTTATTTTATTTCACTTTAATCTTCTTTCTTTCTTTTTTTCCTTCCCTCCTTCCTTCCTTCCTTCCTCCCTCCCTCCCTCCCTCCCTCCTTTCTTTCTTTCTACTTCCACTAATTCTTTCTTTCTACTTTATCTCCCTTTTATTCTGAGCCGAGTGGATGAAAGGCTGTTGGTGCTGCAGCCAGGAGTCAGTGCTGTGCCTCTGAGGTGGGAGAGCCAACTTTAGGACACTGGTCCACAAGAGACCTCCCAGCTCCACATAATATCAAACGGCAAAAATCTCCCAGAGATCTCCATCTCAACACCAGCACCCAGCTTCACTTAACGACCAGCAAGCTACAGTGCTGGACATCCTATGCCAAACAACTAGCAAGACAGGAACACAACCCCACCCATTAGCAGAAAGGCTGCCTAAAATCATAAAAAGTCCACAGACACCCCAAAACACACCACCAGACGTGGACCTGCCCGCCAGAAAGACAAGATCCAGCCTCATCCACCAGAACACAGGCACTAGTCCCCTCCACCAGGAAGTCTACACAACCCACTGAACCAACCTTAGCCACTGGGGACAGACACCAAAAACAACGGGAACTACGAACCTGCAGCCTGCAAAAAGGAGACCCCAAACACAGTAAGATAAGCAAAATGAGAAGACAGAAAAACACACAGCAGATGAAGGAGCAAGATAAAAACCCACCAGAACTAACAAATGAAGAGGAAAGTCTACCTGAAAAACAATTCAGAATAATGATAGTAAAGATGATCCAGAATCTTGGAAATAGAATAGAAAAAATGCAAGAAACATTTAACAAGGACCTAGAAGAACTAAAGATGAAACAAACAATGATGAACAACACAATAAATGACATTAAAAATACTCTAGATAGGATCAATAGCAGAATAACTGAGGCAGAAGAACGGATAAGTGACCTGGAAGATAAAATAGTGGAAATAACTACTACAGAGCAGAATAAAGCAAAAAGAATGAAAAGAACTGAGGACAGTCTCAGAGACCTCTGGGACAACTTTAAACGCACCAACATTCGAATTATAGGGGTTCCAGAAGAAGAAGAGAAAAAGAAAGGGACTGAGAAAATATTTGAGGAGATTATAGTTGAAAACTTCCCTAATATGGGAAAGGAAATAGTTAATCAAGTCCAGGAAGCACAGAGAGCCCCATACAGGATAAATCCAAGGAGAAATACGCCAAGACACATATTAATCAAACTGTCAAGAATTAAATACAAAGAAAACATATTAAAAGCAGCAAGGGAAAAGTAACACACAAGGAATTCCCCATAAGGTTAACAGCTGATCTTTCAGTAGAAACTCTGCAAGCCAGAAGGGACTGGCAGGACATATTTAAAGTGATGAAGGAGGAAAAACCTGCAACCAAGATTACTCTACCCAGCAAGGATCTCATTCAGATTTGATGGAGAAATTAAAACCTTTACAGACAAGCAAAAGCTGAGAGAGTTCAGCACCACCAAACCAGCTTTACAACAACTGCTAAAGGAACTTCTCTAGACAAGAAACACAAGAGAAGGAAAAGACCTACAATAACGAACCCAAAACAATTAAGAAAATGGGAATAGGAACATACATATCGATAATTACCTTACATGTAAATGGACTAAATGCTCCCACCAAAAGACACAGATTGGCTGAATGGATACAAAAACAAGACCCATATATTTGCTGTCTACAAGAGACCCACTTCAGACCTAGAGACACATACAGACTGAAAGTAAGGGGATGGAAAAAGATATTTCATGCAAATGGAAACCAAAAGAAAGCTGGGGTAGCAATTCTCATATCAGACAAAATAGACTTTCAAATAAAGACTTTAAAACAAAGAAGGACACTACATAATGATCAAGGGATTGATCCAAGAAGAAGATATAACAATTGTAAATATTTATGCACCCAACATAGGAGCACCTCAATACATAAGGCAAATACTAACAGCCATAAAAAGGGAAATCGACAGTAACACATTCATAGTAGGGGACTTTAACACCCCACTTTCACCAATGGGCAGATCATCCAAAATGAAAATAAATAAGGAAACACAAGCTCTAAATTATACATTAAACAAGATGGACTTAATTTATATTTATAGGACATTCCATTCAAAAACAACAGAATACACATTCTTCTCAAGCGCTCATGGAACATTCTCCAGGATCGATCATATCTTGGGTCACAAATCAAGCCTTGGTAAATTTAAGAAAATTGAAATTGTATCAAGTATCTTTTCCAACCACAATGCTATGAGACTAGATATCAATTTCAGGAAAAGATCTGTAAAAAATACAAACACATGGAGGCTAAACAATACACTACTTAATAACGAAGTGATCACTGAAGAAATCAAAGAGGAAATTTAAAAATACCTAGAAACAAATGACAATGAGACATGACGACCCAAAAGCTATGGGATGCAGCAAATGCAGTTCTAAGAGGGAAGTTTATAGCAATACAATCCTACCTTAAGAAACAGGAAACATCTCGAATAAACAACCTAACCTTGCACCTAAAGCAATTAGACAAAGAAGAACAAAAAAACCCCAAAGTTAGCAGAAGGAAAGAAATCATAAAAATGAGATCAGAAATAAATGAAAAAGAAATGAAGGAAACAATAGCAAAGATCAATAAAAGTAAAAGCTGGTTCTTTGAGAAGATAAACAAAATTGATAAACCATTAGCCAGACTCATCAAGAAAAAAAGGGAGAAGACTCACATCAATAGAATTAGAAATGAGAAAGGAGAAGTAACGATTGACACTGCAGAAATACAAAAGATCATGAGAGATTACTACAAGCAACTCTATGCCAATAAAATGGACAACCTGGAAGAAATGGACAAATTCTTAGAAATGTACAACCTGCCAAGACCGAATCAGGAAGAAATAGAAAATATGATCAGACCAATCACAAGCACTGAAATTGAAACCATGATTAAAAATCTTCCAACAAACAAAAGCCCAGGCCCAGATGGCTTCACAGGCGAATTCTATAAAACATTTAGAGAAGAGCTAACACCTATCCTTCTCAAACTCTTCCAGAATATAGCAGAGGGAGGAACACTCCCAAACTCATTCTACAAGTCCACCATCACCCTGATACCAAAACCAGACAAGGATGTCACAAAGAAAGAAAACTACAGGCCAATATCACTGATGAACATAGATGCAAATATCCTCAACAAAATACTAGCAAACAGAATCCAACAGCACATTAAACGAATCATACATCATGATCAAGTGGGGTTTATTCCAGAAATGCAAGGATTCTTCAATATACACAAATCAATCAACGTGATACACCATATTAACAAATTGAAGGAGAAAAACCATATGATCATCTCAATAGATGCAGAGAAAGCTTTCAACAAAATTCAACACCCATTTATGATAAAAACCCTGCAGAAAGTAGGCATAGAGGGAACTTTCCTCAACATAATAAAGGCCATATATGACAAACCCACAGCCAACATCGTCCTCAATGATGAAAAACTGAAAGCATTTCCACTAAGATCAGGAACAAGACAAGGTTGCCCACTCTCACCACTCTTATTCAACATAGTTTTGGAAGTTTTAGCCACAGCAATCAGAGAAGAAAAGGAAATAAAAGGAATCCAAATCGGAAAAGAAGTAAAGCTGTCACTGTTTGCAGATGACATGATACTATACATAGAGAATCCTAAAGATGCTACCAGAAAACTACTAGAGCTAATCAATGAATCTGGTAAAGTAGCAGGATACAAAATTAATGCACAGAAATCTCTGGCATTCCTATACACTAATGATGAAAAATCTGAAAGTGAAATCAAGAAAACACTCCCATTTACCATTGCAACAAAAAGAATAAAATATCTAGGAATAAACCTACCTAAGGAGACAAAAGACCTGTATACACAAAACTTTAAGACACTGATGAAAGAAATTAAAGATGATACAAACAGATGGAGAGATATACCATGTTCTTGGATTGGAAGGGTCAATATTGTGAAAATGACTATACTACCCAAAGCAATCTACAGATTCAATGCAATCCCTATCAAACTACCACTGGCACTTTTTACAGAACTAGAACAAAAAATTTCATAATTTGTATGGAAACACAAAAGGCCCCGAATAGCTAAAGCAATCTTGAGAATGAAAAACAGAGCTGGAGGAATCAGGCTCCCTGACTTCGGCCTATAGTACAAAGCTACAGTAATCAAGACAGTATGGTACTGGCACAAAAACAGAAAGATAAATCAATGGAACAGGATAGAAAGCCCAGAGATAAACCCACGCACATATGGTCACCTTATCTTTGATAAAGGAGGCAGGAATGTACAGTGAAGAAAGGACAGCCTCTTCAATAAGTGATGCTGGGAAAACTGGACAGGTACATGTAAAAGTATGAGATTAGATCACTCCCTAACACCATACATAAAAATAAGCTCAGAATGGATTAAAGACCTAAATGTAAGGCCAGAAACAATCAATCTCTTAGAGGAAAACAGGCAGAACACTCTATGACATAAATCACAGCAAGATCCTTTTTGACCCACCTCCTAGGGAAATGGAAATAAAAACAAAAATAAACAAATGGGACCTAATGAAACTTAAAACCTTTTGCACAGCAAAGGAAACCATAAACAAGACCAAAAAACAACCCTCAGAATGGGAGAAAATATTTGCAAATGAAGCAACTGACAAAGGATTAATCTCTAAAATTTATAAGCAGCTCATGCAGCTCAATAACAAAAAACAAACAACCCAATCCAAAAATGGGCAGAAGACCGAAATAGACATTTCTCCAAAGAAGATATACAGTCTTCCAACAAACACATGAAAGAATGCTCAACATCAATAATCATTAGAGAAATGCAAACCAAAACTACAATGAGATTTCATCCCACACCAGTCAGAATGGCCATCATCAAAAAATCTACAAACAATAAATGCTGGAGAGGGTGTGGAGAAAAGGAAACCCTTTTGCACTTTTGGTGGGAATGTAAATTGATACAGCCACTGTGGAGAACAGTATGGAGGTTCCTTAAAAAACTACAAATAGAACTACCATATGACCCAGCAATCCCACTACTGGGCATATACCCTGAGAAAACCAAAATTCAAAAAGAGTCATGTACCAAAATGTTCATTGCAGCTCTATTTACAGTAGCCCGGAGATGGAAACAACCTAAGTGTCCATCATCGGATGAATGGATAAAGAAGATGTGGCACATATATACAATGGAATATTACTCAGCCATAAAAAGAAACGAAATGGAGCTATTTGTAATGAGGTGGATAGACCTAGAGTCTGTCATACAGAGTGAAGTAAGTCAGAAAGAGAAAGACAAATACCGTATGCTAACACATATATATGGAATTTAAGGAAAAAAATGTCGTGAAAAACCTAGGGGTAAGACAGGAATAAAGACACAGACCTACTAGAGAATGGACTTCAGGATATTGGGAGGGGGAAGGGTAAGCTGTGACAAAGCAAGAGAGAGGCATGGACATATATACACTACCAAACGTAAGGTAGATTGCTAGTGGGAAGCAGCCGCATAGCACAGGGAGATCAGCTCGGTGCTTTGTGACTGCCTGGAGGGGTGGGATAGGGAGGGTGGGAGGAAGGGAGATGCAAGAGGGAAGAGATATGGGGACATATGTATACGTATAACTGATTCACTTTGTTATAAAGCAGAAACTAACACACCATTGTAAAGCAATTATACTCCAATAAAGATGTAAAGAAAAAAAATGGATGCCTTGGGAGATTGTATTTATTGACCAAAGAAAATGGAAAGAGCACTTTGACATAAGCTCAGTCTTATAGCACCTCAGGAACATAAGCAGAATAGGTATCATCAGCTCCCACATACAGAAGAATAAATCTAGAATGCGAACATCTGGTCACATCACCAAGTCCAAGGACAGCCTGGACCAAATACCTTTAGTGTTCACTTCATGATCCACTGATCTTCTATTTCTCCATGCGTACACAATTTCCAGCAAGGTGAATGCAGTGTGCAACCAGGTTGATTTTTTTCAGATATGAATTTATATGATTATAAAAATTGCCTTCATATTAAATCTAAAGGGAAAAC
The DNA here is from genome assembly GCF_005190385.1 of Monodon monoceros. Lineage (NCBI taxonomy): Eukaryota > Metazoa > Chordata > Mammalia > Artiodactyla > Monodontidae > Monodon > Monodon monoceros. Next base: position 11,348,479 of record NW_021703776.1, on the reverse strand, counting down.
AAGGAGGTAGGAATATATCACTATATATAGAGTTTAAAACCTTATCCATCTCTAATTAGATAACAACTACTAATAATCCATTGAAGAAAGTGTCTACTTCCTCATTCTTTACACCATGGGCTCATATTTCCTACCCACATTTCTGGAAAAGACTGTTGGAACAGAGAAAAAAACCCAGACTGGGCAGGTATAATTTTTAGCCACACCACCTACTACTTGCTCCCAGAGAGGAAATCAGGGTTACCAATACAGTATGGCAGGTCGCAACTTTTCTAATTTGGCTACCTCCATTCACTTGGAAAAACACCAAAACCAAAACCAAACCAATAAAACTTCATCCTCGCTGAGCCCTTCCCCTTTATTGACTTGTTGAATAATTTAAAAAGTGGAAAGCAGCAAGCTACTGCTCCAGAACTTTTATAAAATAGATTCCTGGTCCTATTCCAGACCCACGGTCTCAAAAATCTCAGTGAGTGGAACATGGAAATATGTATTTTTAAGAAGGTTTCCAGGTGATTGTGTATGTTAAAGTTGGAGAATTTCTGGCCTTGGGCATGAAGCCCCATTTGAAACTTTCTCTGCCTAAATGTTTTACTCTTAATGATCTTACCTTGGCTTTCAGAAAAAGACAGAAGAATACTCGAAAGAAATAAAGAATGATTGAAAATAAAAACACAGAAGCAAAAACTTACACTCTCTTTATAGTGAAAGAGAAAAGAGGTAGAAATCCAGTGATGTGCAGAGTGAAACACAGTCCAGAAATATATAAATGCATTCAAGAAACAGCCAGATAGGCTAAAAAGAACATTAAGTTGTACATAAATACATCTGCCATGTAGCCAAACTTCATCTCTTTGCTTTGACCCCTTCTTTCAAAGCAACATGAGTAATTCTGAAGCAAGTCTTCTAGCCAATTTGGTTGAGTGTTTTTGACAATTATTTTTTCCACAAGAAGTAATTAAGCCAAATGTTTCACTGTTGTTCCTGTTACAACAAAAGCACTGAATGGGACATCAAAAACAGAATGACAATCAATTTAAAAGTATATCTCATAATTAGGTATGTCCTTGGGGGTAATATCTGTTACAAAGGGGGAAGCAGGGCCTTTGGCCAAAAGATATGTGTCTAACCCAGATCTGGACAGTTTGGATGTTAGAATCTTGAGGCTGAAATGCACTTGGGGAGATTCTAACTCAGTTCTTTTTATAGACAGGGACAATTTGAAACCCAAAGATGTGAATGGGACTGAACAAGACAGAGTTATTTCATGACAGAGGCTGTCTAAAGCTTGGATTTCCTGACTCATACTCCAGCATTTTATTTCTCCTCGCTAAAATGTCTCTGCTCCGCAGGTTACCAAGTGAAGAAGTAGTTGGTTGTATCAGCTCTAAATACACAATCCACAGGCAGAAGTAGAATAAGGCATTTGTGTGTAGTCAGCAGAATCATAGGGTAAGAGCAGTCACGCTCTTGGAGGAAAGGCAATAAAGCATATGGCTGAGGGTGCAATGGTGGGTTCGAGGCTTCCTGGGGTTGAAACCCAACTTCTTGTCACATGCTAGGTGTTTCACCTTGAATGGGTTATTTAACTATTTTGTGCCACAGTTTTCTCACCTGCCAAATGGTGGCTATGGTCCATCTTTGAAAAGGAAGTCCCACCTCCTAGAGTTCTTATAAGGAGTTGCTTTTAAAGACTTTCATTAATAAGACCAATACGTTTGTGACTTGTTTGAATTTGTGTTCAAAAATATTTCCTGAGGACCTACCACACTTTTCTGTGTCACCATATATAATGCCAATGTAAACCCAGTTGCCTCCACCCTTACAAATCTGTAGAAGCAGAGATGGTAGCATTGAATAAAACAGGCTGAATTTCATCAGCTCTTGCCCCACCTTTTCAAAGATGGAACTGAGTCAAGTCCATAGCCCATCCCTAAATTTTATCCAGTTCTGCCTAGGAAACTTCAGGTGTTTCACATGTGCCCATAAACCAGCCAGTCAGCTTCAGTTCCTACAAGGTCTCTCTCAGGTTCTTCCATACCTCCAGTGGGGATCCATCATAATGCCACTGCTTCCAGAGGCCACCTTGACAATGCCAAAATCTGGTGAAGGTCCTATCTCTCACGGCTCCCAAAGCTGTTGGACTATTTTCTATGCATCACCCATAGTGTTATTTTCAATGCATAATTTGGGAATACGGTCCTCTTTTCCATAGAGTATCGCAGTTTGTTTCTTGGGTACCAAAGGAATAGCCCCTTTACATGGAGTCATTGATTCTTCCTTTTCTGCCTGCAGCCTCTTCTCTCCACTGGTCTAGACCCAAGTCCTGGAAGTCTGACAGGTGGAGGGTGCAGCTTACCCCACCTTACTTTCCCCTGGGCACATACTCCTCCTTCAGGAAAACACAAAAAAACCCTCAAGCAATCTGATTCCTAGGGGTCAGCACATGTACTGATCAGATCACTTCCTGATGAGGCTAAGTCACAGTTGACCTCATCCTTACCAGCCCTGGGTTTCATCTCCTTTCCCCACCCACCACCCACCATTTTTCGATCATCTGAAAGGTGTTTTTTAAAGGGATTTCCATAGAATGTACTTCCAGGGCCTAATCCATGTTCTCCCAGTTCTGGGATGACTGCTTTGAACGTCAGTTTTCCAAATGATGGATGGATCGAATCAGAAGCATAATTGGGTACTTGTTCCTTATAAAATGGGTTCACATTACATTTCCTGTCTTGTGAAGTGGTTAAAGCCCAAAGATAAAAGCTGCTCACCTTCACCCTATGATACCTGGTTGCAGGAGTGATCTGGAGGGGCCCCAGATACAGGCATGAGAACAAGCTCTCTTGGGAGAAGGAAGCCATGCTTATCCTGATTCTCTGTACCCTGTTGACACTTGGCTTGCTGGGACATTGATGGGGCCATCGAGCATTTGCTTTCGAGGAGTCACAGGGCCATCCTACCTACTGGGCAACATTTAACTTGGAGAAAACTCTTTTGAGTCCTCTGCCCAGACTGCTTTTGTAAAGCAGCTAAATGAATGATTAAATCAACCAAATTAGCTAGAATCTCCAATGTAATTCAAATCTTATCCCAAGTCCAAAAGGAAGAGGCTGTATTTGCTTGCTCCATGTTTTTAATCTGAGGCCATTAGTAGTAACTTCCTGGCAACATGGGCCTGTCCATGATCTTATGGAGACTGGTGATTTAGTTAGTTGAATTCATAAGGGTTAGTTGATTTCAGGATTGTGAACCCCCATAATAATTTGGCATAAAAATAGCTACTAAGTGTATTATTGCGATACCATTTCAAGCCATTTCATCTAGTTGGCAATTTGATCGTGTTTGGGATATGATTACTCAGATGGAAAATTAGTTTTATCTTCTAAAATAGCCTACTTAATGACAATTTTACTGAGAGTCTTTGAAGGATTAAAAAAAAAATTGACCATGAAACACAAACATTTGTTATTGAGATCAATGGTGAGAAGCCTCCCTGGTTCCATTTAGAAGGGTTTGATGATTGTCTTCAAAGTGCTTGGCAACTCTAGGACAATAAACACTTTGAAGACCAATGCTTTGTCATTCCTCTGCCTCAGGCCTGCCCTTTCTGGCATAAATTAGCAGGGTTTGCTATTTCTTTCTTTCTCTCTTTCACAATGGAAGAGTTTCCTCATAATGAATGTTTTTCTCCCATGTGAGTACCAAGCTTTTCAAACAGCTTAAGCTATGGTCCTGAACTGTGTGGACAACTTCATTGATGAGAGGCGTACTCCCTGGGATCTTTGTTGCCACATTATTGTATTTGTCTTAAAACACTGTGTCCCCCACATGACAATGATGTGGGCACCACCACCACCATGACAGTCAGAATGACAGTAGCAAATTAACTCTTGCCCTGGGTGACTCTTTCGATGCTCTTTTCTAACAGTGATTAGACCTTCTCTCAACACTTCCTCTAACTGCTTCCCGAGCAGAAATCAGTTTCTTAAAAAGACGATCCTTCGTCGTTTTTATTCAATCAGTTGGCCTAATATTTTGCAAAACTGTTTTCAGATTTTATCTGCCAAGTCTTCTGCAAGAAAAGTACTTCTCTGGTATCCCTCTAGTGAATTGAAGGCGTGGTAGGATTCATAGGATGACAGGCTCTTCTCAAATGTGGACACTGTCAAGTGGGGCAATCGTCTATGTCTAAGAAGTCTTGAAACAGCTCTGTGAGACTTGCTTGTGGATAAACAATTTGTCTTCCTTATTTTTTCTTACTGTAGGCACTGGTGACATGACAATTAAAGAAACCCTGAAAGGGAGTTATGGAGAATTTCTATGGATCCTGCCTTTTCATGGACCAAAGAGAAGAAAACATCGGATCATAGAAGAAACACCAAAATTCTTTTAAGGGAGCAGACACTTGATTTGATGCAGGAAGGAATTGCTGCACTGCTCTCTTCCCTTTTGTTTGAACACATCCTCAGACAACTGTTTTCTGAGAAAGGATCAAACCTCTAAATGAAATGGATTTAGATGTTTCCTTTAAATGATGACAAATTCTCTCTCTCTCTCTCTCTCTCTCTCTCTCTGCCCCATAGATATGTATATATACATCACATATGTTAGATGTGTAATATATGTATTACATGTACATATATGTGTTTTTACACATACACGTATTTATGTATTTTTCTATAACTGACTTTTGTTTTCTTTTAGTTATTTTTTCTTACTTATGATAACATCTGTATAAATTTCATAATAATGTTACTCATTTGTAATTCAGTGGGATTTTTACTTAGTTCCTAATTTACATTCATTATTAAACTTGACAGGAGATGAAGGCTAATGCATGTGCTAATGTGTGCACATACACACAATTACACACACACACAGATCACTGAGCCCATAAAGTAAAATACTTCGGACGAAAGGTTTCCTCTAGCAAAATATAAGCATAGAAAAGACAAATTAATAAATATAAAGCAAAACTATAACAATTCTCTTTTTCTAATTTTAAAAACTTGTAACTTTCCTACCTAAAACAGATAAAAAGGGTTTGGTATGAATTTACATAAACTGGGCATTTCACTTGGAGATAAGTAAACTGTCTGGTGAGTATAAATAAAGTACCTGTGTTAAAAAGTTAGAAGTGTGTTCAACACTCAACCCTCACCTCCACCACCACCTTTTTTTCCTTGGAACTAACAAAGAAAATGGAAGTATGGAACAGCAAAAAAAAAAAAAAAAAAAAAAAGAAATTAACTTGAGACTTGAATACAGACCTGGCTTGGAATCCTAGTTCCAATTAATGTTACCTAACCATGCCTCAGATTCATCTGTAAAAGCAGGCTTGTCAATATCTACTGTTCTGGTTGGATGAAACAACAATGTGGGAACAGCAAATAAGATGATGAATGGAGACATGCTTGTTCATATGGGCATTTATAGAAGTTAGTTTCTCCATATAACCCCTGGGATGGGCACAGATAATAAAGAAAATCCTGTAGAAGAAAAGGGTGTACGAGCAATTCATTCTGGACTGTACTTGTGTGATTCCAAATTGGTCTGGTTGGTCCCAGTACTTTTCTTTCCTATGTATGTAGTTCTTGAGCCCTGGTTGTTCCATGCAATTCCAGTTTTTTATCCAGAAAGAAAAGAAGGAAGAAAAAAGAGAGGGAAGGAAGAAGGAGGGATGAAGGGAAGGAGGAAAGTGGGAGGGAGGGAGGGAAAGAGAGAATATCTCTTTATTTCATGTTACTTGCCACTACAAGAATTTTCCCATTGAGAAATGGGAAATTTAAAAAAATGAATCGAATATAAATATTGCTGGTCCAAGTACCTGCAGCCCATTACAAACCTCTACCACAGCAATATATATTCTTTTTCTATATGCGCTCTCTCAATTTAGCTTTTGTTCTCTCTCTCCCACGCGATCTATTTTTCTCATACTCTTCCAGATAATTACAGTAGCAATGAAATTATCACCTAGCAAACAACGTGGCAATATGTGTGCGAGGTTGATCTTGGGAAACCAATAAGACAAAAAAATAAAAATAATAAATCCCAAACAGGTCTTTTTATTTAACATAAGGCCAAAGAAGCTATCAGGCGTTGCTGAATACTGTCCACTAACTGTACAAAATATTAACTGCATGCCTCGCAAACACCAAAATATCCGCTGGAATGCCATAGAAATAAATAACTTCTGCTATAAACACATGAAAACATATCAAACTGTTATCTCTTTAAACATATTGTAAATAAAAAAATTACCAGTACTTCTACACAATAAATATTAAGAAACCATTGACATAGTTGAAATGCACTCATATAAATTAACAACTTTAATTACATTAGCCAAACAGACATTGGTTAAAGAACTGCATGTGGTATGCCAAAAAAAAAAACCAAAGAAAAAAAAAAACCAAAATAAAAATCAAAATAAAACAAACAAACAAACAGACAACATAAACCACAGAACATAAAAGGTTTTAAAACGAAACAGGCTTCAGATTATCTTGGCTTTCATAATTATATTTTTCTTTTAAAGAAAAATATCAACCCATTGTCAATGCACTGTTTTTCAAAGCATTTAAATAGAGGGTAAACCCCATCGGAAATTAATACAGAAGAAATGATTCACTTTATGCATAAAAAATAAATAATAATGTAGCTGAGACATGTGGTTTGCTTCTGCTCTTGAAGACGTGAACAGCTTCTAAGCATTCATTTTTCTCTGACCCATACAACAGCTTCTCAGTGATAAAGGGTTTAATTTAAACACACACAGTGTCCACCCCCAAGACTTCTGCCCACTTCTACAAGTTCCATTTATTGTGTAGGTTTTCAGGGTGACTAAGTTTTCTCTACCTTGAAAAGGGAAGTCGCCAAAAGGCCCACAGGAAATCATTTTATCAAGTGAACATGATAATTTGAATCTAAGCTTAATACCTTCTCTGATTTTTAGAGTCATCTTGATGTCCAATCCCACGAGGGTGACCAAAAATTCACTTGCTCTATCTAAGAGGAGAAGGCAGGTACTCTCCTTAAAATCAGAGTGTGGAATCAATCTTAAATAAGTATGAAATTGGTTGACCTTCAGACACAAGAAAATCCCAACTCAGTGTGCCAGAATTCACCTTACTTTTTGGAAAAGGAAAGAAAAGAAAATGTTAATCCAATCTACCACATATTTATCATTCTTAAAAAAATATTTGGTAATAAAGGCTTTTCAGAGCTTTGAAGATTGGTGTGGGTAGATTTTTAAAAGCCTAGAGATGGCCCTACAGAAACAGTAGAGAGATGCAAAGATCAAAGGAAGCCACACTTGTTTTAGGAAAACAGACAAGGAAGACCCAATCTGGTAGAATTTAAAAGCTTTTTCTTTTGACCTCATGCTATTCCATGAAAAGTGTGGCTGTTCACAGAGCTGCATAACTTCCAAGATTATTAAAGATAGTAGCAATTTATCATTTTATTTCAAGGCCGTATACACTTAATAAAATATTTTGGTTGAAGTTCAAAGATGTGTAATTTAATGTAAATGAAATCTTCCCATTAAAATATTGTCGTATGGAATATCATTTAGCTCTGCTTCTAAATACTGTGGCCACTCATCAAACCCCATCGTACCTTCAATACGTCCAGGACTTAAAGGCTTTAGTAGATGGCATACGTATTTGAGATGAATGGAAGCCACAAAGGGGGATCAGCTGTTTTTTTAACCTCTTTTTCTTTGGCCATTGCCTGGGCCAGCTCTGTTATCACACAGTGAACTACGACTGGGTTTCCCAGGCTATTTACAGGTTCCCATTAGCTCCAGTGCCAAAAAAAGAGGCAGTTCAAAAAGCCCTCCAACCTCTAGACTTTAGTAAATATAGCCAGGTAACGACATTAAATCTGCCTCCATACAGCCTAGTGTGATAGCAGACTGATCCGGTCTATTTCTCAAGAAGAGCTAAACCACCTTGAGTAATATTTGGTTTCTCACTGCTATTTTATTTTCCTACTATTAATATTTTTTAAAAATCTATGAATTGACATAGGGCTGAAAGCTTCAATATTTTGCAAAATGCTAATAATGTAATTTTCTGAATTAGACTTTGTGTTTCCAATTTTTGCAAACTTCAAACAAGTCAGTACAAGTAAGGTTCTGTATTTTAAAAAGCACATAAATGAATAACTTCTGATCTAGGCAAGCTAAATACTGTAGAATAAATTAGTAACAATTTAGCTTTAAGCATGTACTTTGATATTTATAAAACACAGTGGTTTTTGTTTTTTGGGTTTTTTCCTTCTTGCATCCGAATCAACGCATACCAATCTATACATCAAGAGTTTTGGCTGTAAATTAAAATCTTCGCAATTTTTACTACTGCCCCCCCATCCCTGCTCTCCATTCTTTTCCTTACTCCTACTCTCTTAAACACCTTCCCCCGAATTATTTTTCATTTTACTAGTGACAACATGATTATTGAGCCCAGCTGTGCAGGTAGTATATCTCACAACCAGGCCTTAATCATAAAAAAAAAAATTTAAAAAAAAAACCCCAAACACAACCACCTCTTTTATCCTGGCCTAAAGGTTAATTTCTGTCTGAAAAGCTTCTGATTTAAGATTGATTCCAACAGATAATACATATGTTATCCAAAAATAATCAGCCTAGATTGAACATGAGTTTCCTGTTTTGTTTTCCCAGCAGGGAGTAAATAACTTGTAGAATGGGGGTGAAGGACAAGAGAGAGGAGGGAACTGGATCCCTGTACATCGAAAGAGGGTCTTGTTGAATATTCACTGGAATTCCGAGGCTTTTTCCCATCCAAATTTCTGAAATGTGCCCACCTAGTTCAGAGTAAAAGCAAAAACGATAGCCTATCCTTCTTAAAAATACTGTGTTTTGCACACAAACATTCATTGCTTTAAGAACATTAAAAAATGACAGCCTGAAGTGCTTAAAATGTGTATGGACACGATGCGCCACATGTATACATACACACAGACATGCATGTGCCCGAGCACTGTATATATACACATACAAGCATGGAGCGTTCCATGAATCTGATTGAACTTGATAGCCAACAGTGTACAACTACTGTACATCCAGTATGAAATGTCCTGTTTCATGGATGTAAAAGGAGTCAAAAAACCAAACTTCTCAGGTCTTTCAAGCCTGAACACAATCCACCTTACTCAACCTTGGATCCCAACCCCTGACTCATCGACGGTGAATGATACCAACCACAGACAGACTGTTTAAAGGCTCACACAAATGTCTTTGGTGTATGTGTCTATTTTTTAAGGTACAAAATAATAATAATAATTAGAATTATAATAATAAAAATAGCTATTTTGTGTGCTGTAGCAGTTCTTTTATAGCTCACATTAAGTGCAGCTCAGAACCCGCCCCGCCCCACCCAAAGAAAATACTTGTTAAATAAGGATTAGACAGGTCGAACACCATTGTAGTGCAAATAGTAAACGATTAAAAAAAAAACACAACATTTACAAAATATAGAAATGTTTGGATCCAACAGATGGACAAACATATTCCTTTCAAGTATCTCTCCTTGAAGAAAATAAAAATTAATCAGGTTACTTCCAATACAAAAAAGTCTCTCTTTTTTGTTCTCTCTCAGGTAAACAGTTTCAAACCTATTAGGTTGCATAGTTCTAAGATCATAAGCACCTTAACGAAATGTAACTTGGTATTCTTTTTTCCTTGATCTTTCATGCCTCCCATTCTTGTTCTCAATTTTTTTTTCATGTTGGTTTTTGTTTTGTTGTGGAAGTGGTGCAGAAAAAGGTGTGACCACCTGCACACTGGTGTTCTTTTACCAGAATGTGTGTGTGTGTGTGTGTGTGTGTGCGCGTGTGGTGTGGAAATGCCTCTGTGTGTGTGGTGTCTGTATGGTGTGTGTGTCTGTGTCCGTGTGTGTGTGCTGTGTCTGTGTGTTTGTCCGTGTGCGTGGTGGGCTGTGTGCGTTTGTGTGTGGTTGTGTCTTTGTGTGTGTGCATGGGCTGATATACACAGAGAGAGGGTCACACAGACATACCTTACGACCTGGGTTACTGGGTGGGAAAGTGCCTATAACTGGCCCTTTCAAACTCATGGCTTTCTAGATGCTACTTGGGTTATGTCAGCCCACATTACTGCAGACCGGACAAGTTGACTTCGAGGCTCATACCGAAAGGGAACCGAAAAGGAGAGGACAATATTCCCATTTGAGCAACTGCTGTCACCCCTTGAATGCTGGAGGGAGAAGTGAAGGGCACCCCATTTTCCCTCTCCCCCCAAATTCCCACCTCCTTCACTGTTTCATCTCTGAGCCCTGGCTAAGGAATTTCCCCACATCTTCCTTCATCTGCTTCAGGTTTTGTTTTTAGTTTATTTTTTTAAAAATTTCTATTCTTCTGGTTGTTTCAGTCGGAAACCTTAAACATGTCTTCATGTCACCACTGTCTTCTCTGGACCGTCTTGCTCCCATCCCCCCTGGGCTGAGTGCTCTATGAGCACCCACACTCCTCCACAATCATGTTCTGGATGTCCTTTTTGATGATGTTCTGCCCATCATCATAGTACAACATGGACATGGGTCTCAGCTTGGTGGGCACACAGCACGACTTGAGGTTGGCAAAGGGGCTGTGACCCCGCATGCGGTAGTGGTTGATGACCGTCGAGTGAAAGGACAGGGATGAGCCCGACGTTCCTGCTATGTGGCTGGGGCACTCACCCTCGCAGTAGTTGGCGTGATAGCCAGAGGGAGCGATGATCCAGTCATTCCAGCCAATGTCCTTGAAACTAACAAAGAACTGTTTCTTACAGCAGATGTTGACCTTGCCGTCACACTCCAAGCCCCGCCGCCGGCGCCGGTGAGGGTGGTCTTCAGACTGGCGGGCCTGCAGCATGAGGAAAGGTCTGTGCGACTGTTCCTTCTCCTCATCCCCTCCTGCCCCTCCTTCTCCGTCCCTTTTCTTCCCTTCCCCCTCCTCTTCTCTCTTCTTCTTCTTGCCCAGCAGCACCAGGCTGGCGCCGGTCTCGTGGCATTGATCACAGGCAATCCGAATGTCCAGGGAGCTCTTGCCCTGGTCCAGCAACCGCTGGATGCAGCTGGAGACGGGGAAGATGTGCCAGGTGCTCTTCCGAGCATCCACCACCTTCTCTGATATCAACACTTCATTCCTCTCCCCCATTAAGCCCACTTCCTCGGCCTCCTCCCCTGCGTCCCAGCCGCCCTGCGGGTGCTTCTGCTGCTGAAAAAGATGGATGGTGACTTTGGTCCGGGTCCTGTTGGCCTTGGGGACTTTCAGGAAGAGCCAGATTTCTGCACGCTCCACCACGGACAGGTCACTGCCTTCTTTGGAAATCTCAAAGTGCAGCGTCTTCCTGGCTGTGCCTGAGGACGAAACAGCCCAAGAGAGAGCAGGGATACTGTTAGTTCTGGGGTTCATGGCCACTCCCTAATTTCAGGCAAGCATGGGGGCCTCTGTTACAGACCCTCTCCAACCGGGCTCCTGAAATGAAGGCCCACAGATCTTAAGGACGGTTTTGACATTTTTAAATGGTTGAAGAAAACTAGGATGCTGTGACATGTGAAAATTATATGAAATTTAAATTTCAGTGCCCATAAAGTTTTACTGGCCCACAGCTAGGCTCATTTCTTTATAGGTTGTCTACAGCTGCTTTTGCACTAGAACTTGGATTTGAGGAGCCGTGACAGACAGCGCCCGTCTGGCCCACGAAGGTTAAGTGATTTACTCTCTGGCCCTTTCCAGAGAAAGTTTGTCAACTCTTGCTCTAGAAAGAAAAGAGTCTGGATCTGAGTGTGTCTGGGACACCGGGTCTGTTAACTAACTAACTTAACCTCAGTTTCATCTTTTATAAAATGGGAATGACATAGTGACATTTGACCCATTACCCCATAGGTTTGGAAGGACCCAATGGGATAACATAGATGAAGACACACTATAAACTCTAGCAAGATGTGGAAATACTATTTTCCCCAATGCAAATATGCACACACACCCCGCTGTGTAAGTCTGCATGGCGTGTACCCACAGAGCTAGCCTACTCTTCCTCCTTGGCCACAACCCAGCCTTTTCTTTTATGTGCAAGCAGCCAGGCCGGCATGGAGTCAGGGCCCCTCTCCCATCATTTCTCCATTAAGCAGGTAAAGGGATCTTTCCCACAGGCATATGTGTTTGCATCACTTGTTCCTTCCAATCCTTTACTGAGTTCTTTTTGCCCTCAGTATAAAACAGAAACTGCACAGAACTCTGGGCTCTGCCTGAGCTGCTCCCGCCTTCCAGTTCAGCTGTCTCCCACTGCCCCATCCTCATGGTACAGCCACGCAGCATGAGCATCTCATACAATCTCACACCTCCAGGCAGTGACACTTGCTGTTCTTTCTGCCGAGAAGACTCCTGCCCCCAAAACACCATCCTCAGTGGCTGCCCTTAATAAGGTTTCAGTTTTCAGACGGGACGACCCTCTTCCTAAGCCACCTCTGCCATCTCCACCCACACCCTCCTGCCAGTCTAGCTTAGGACGCCCCAGGTCTGAGGTCCTGTCTGTGTCATTCACTGTCATAGCCCAGAATTTAGCAGAAAGTAGGCAATTACTTGCTTCCTTATTAACACATGGAGGCGCCCTTAGCATTGAGTTAGATGAAGAGATCCATCTCCTACCCCCGACATCCCCCAGACCACTGCCGGCATGTACCTGCTTCCCACTCTCCCGAGTCCAAATCTGACAGCCATCTGAAAGTTCATCTTAGAACTCACAACTCCCTGGGGAGTGGGGGGGGGGTGGGGGGGTCTCCCCGCCTGGATGTCTATAGCTAACGGAAATCCAGCCATACTTATCACTTGCAGCCCTGAGATGTTTACGGTACTATAAATTTTAGGCCCGGTTTCAAGTTCTCTGCGGCAGAAAGCAGGCTCTTCTGTGCATGGCGAGCTGTAGATTCTGTTCTTAATTTAACACACCCTGCACAGTGTGACTGTGCTAGTGATAAATTCACGGAGGCCGGGGCCGAGAAGGTTTGCATAGGAGAGGTGCTCCTCCTGCATCTCTGTATAAACTTGGGAGGAACACTGGCCCTGATGGCGGTGGTGGTGAGGGGCAGACCTCGCATCTCTGGCGGGAGTTGAAATGAATCATGAAGTTACGTTTATGATTAGATCACCGGAGCGGGGAGCAGTCAGAGGAGGAAGCTGTCTTTTCTTAGGAAGCATGATGACTTTTTTTTTTTCCAAAATGGGAATCCAGTACTCCCCTTTGCTAAAAAAACGGCAGGGGGGGGGGGGGGTGGGGGGGGGGGGGGATGGTCGTTATTGTTTGTCTTCTAAGAGAGCAAAAGAGGAGAGTCCAGGAGACCGAGCTTCATCATTTCAATCTAAAAAGACGGTCGGCTGTAGACTTAACGTGGTAGGGTCCTGCCGAGACCGGAGGAAAAAGCTGCCGGAAGCTGCCCTAGGCTCTGCGAACCGGCCCGGAGGAGAGTGTGGTCCCCTCCAGCTCCTGCACATCCGCCCTGCTCCACGGAGGGTGTTAACAAGCTCCCCGCTGTTCTCCCTTCTGCTTCCGCCCCCGGCCGGCTTCTGAAACCCTAAACCGCACAGGGTGCCACTCTAAAGACAAAGAGGTAGTAGCTGCAAAATTAGAGAAGCCAGAGGCCACAAGGTTCTGTTTTGTTTTTCTAGGAAAGAGTGTGAAACGGGAGAGTCTGTCCGTCCCCAGGCTGGGAGAGCCCTCTGGGTTTGACGTAACTCATTCCCACAGGCTCTGCTCTGCTGTAACCCATGTTTGCCAGCGGGGCGCTGAGGGTGAAGGGAGATGGTCCCCGGGTAAAGAGAGGGTCCAGGCGGCAGGGTGGACCCACCCACACTGGACTTTCCTGGAATAAAATCCAGAGAAGTCTACACATGCTGGGAGGAGGTGGTGAGATGCTCAGTGGCCGACCTGTACAAGCGACAGCGCGTGCAAATTGCCTTTGGAGGGTCAGCGAGGGCGAGGCCCCTTGCTTCCAGGAACAGCCTACAGGGCGGCCCCTCATTTCACAAGAGCTGGTTTCTAATACAAGATATGCCTCCGCCCCTTCTTCGCAGGCAGCCTTACTTGGAAGCAAATGATTTAGTGTTCCTGAGAGAGGATTGTACAAAGAGAGTACTCATTAGAGGGGGCTCAATCTGTCAGGTGCTGTTATATTAGGATCAGAGAGTCATCATAAAATGACTTTCATCCTGGTCCTGGCTGGTAATTAACTGCATGGCATCGCCTGCGTACTGGGAAGAGGCACCGTGCTGAAATATGCATCGGTTTAATGATCTGAGCAGAGAGACTCGGTTCCCTGTATTTGCCTCCACTGCCTGCGTACGGATCTCTCCCCCATATTTCTGACATTTGGATTTTCCCCCTACTAATTGACATGCCTGTCGCCTCCTTCTCCTGGTGTCCATTTCTGGAACTGCTATTTGTATATTGCATGAGGTTTTATCAGGGAAAAAAATAAAACTGAGATCCAATTTCACGAAAATGCTGTTGCCATAATGCTCAGGAGAACGGGGGGAAGAGAGAGATTCAAGGCTTCCTAATGTCTACCTTACATGCAGGTACATTTTCAAAGTTCTATTGTATTCTGACTTATTAAGCAGTGCATATTTTTTTTCTTTTACATCTAGCTTTCATTGCAGAAGGGGGTTGGGAGAATGAGACAGCTAGACGCTGGATGGAATTCATATATACCAGGGCTGTAGGTCTCCGAAAGATATTACAACCCTCAAATTTCTTAGGCATGAAAAATATAAGTAGTCACTTGATTATATTTGCTTTATCTGTGTTTTACCTGAGACAGATGGCTATACTGCAGTGATGCTTTCAGGCGGCTCCAAGCCTCAAATCTCTACGCACAGCAACTCGAAAAATGGAAGGAGGTTGCCTAAGGCTGAGGTGTTTAGGATCAATTGCTAGTCAGTTTCAGGTTTGACTTAAATATCTCCTGCTATAAAATCTCAGAATGGAAGTCTTCCCATAGTGCTTTGTGGTACAGCATCAGTGTATACAGGTGTGCACTGGGTTCCTACACTGTTACCTACCTATCTAGATATCGCTGGAGGCTTTGCTAACCTTTCATTACCTACTCTCTGATAATATTCTTTTCATCCTCTGTGCTATTTTTTCTCTCCTGAGGCTTGTGAGCAAGGCTTGTATCACAGCCTGCTCCGCCTGAGTAATTCACTAAGAAAGTCCCACGCAAACGCATGTGGGTGATAATATTTCATCACTTAAACCTCTCTTGAGCTCGGTGGACACATACCCAAGGGAGAGAAAAAAAGGGCCTAAAAATGGGTAGGAGGGATGACTACTGCACCTCATAGGGAACACCTCAGAAATGTTGCCGGACGGGAGGAAAGACTTTGGAAGGCTGGAAGGGAGAACACCTGAAAGCACGTTTTCCTTTGCTTTTGTGCTTTCAGAATTTTTCAAGTGTTTTTAAGAACTCACTCAGTGAACCGGCATGCCAAGGGTTAAGCGGCCAAGCTCCTGGCTGTTCCCCTCCACCCACATCAGGATACAAAATGCTGCACATCCTTCCCACAGCCCCCTCCAGCATCTCAGGTTCACGGGCGCCTGAACAACTCCAGTGAAACAAGCAATAGTAATAAGCAGTGCTTCATTTTTGATATGGTTTTTTCCTCACCGGGGTCCTGCTCAAAGTATGCTGCCCTTCTCCATGTGGGTAATGATTAAATCCCTAATGTTAATGTAAAGAACCTTGTTGTTTATGGAGAAGTTAAAGTCACCATGGCGGGTGGAGGGAAGCCTCGGCGTAAAACGCGGCTATGACTTTAATTTTCCGTCCTTCACCAAGGTTTCCCTGTGCCTAGACGTGGTATAGTCATTGGTGGGAGAATACAGAGCTATCATGTGTGTTCCCTGAAGCACTAATTTTGCATTTGGACTGTTTCCAGGGGTTTCTGCAAAAAGCAGCCAGTGAGGCCTTAAAGGTTATGCCTCCTTTAACCTACAGGAGAGGGTCTTGCCTGTAGCAGAACTACACGTTTGGTTATAAATTAGCTTTTGATTTTTTTTAGCCTGACTATCTTTTCTTAGGATGTGCTATTGAATTGTAAATGTTCAGCCACTTTCCTGCATCTTTCATTTAAAGGGCGATGCAAAAGTTTAAATATTTAGAGAGAAAGGGATTTTAGTTTCCTAAAAGAAGTAGAGAAAATTCGGAAGGTTCAACCCACAGTCTTTCAGAGACTTCTTTCAAAGTTCCTGAGAACTCTTACACTATGGATTTTGGAGCTAGGAATCAGTTGGGTAGGAAGCATTCTGAACTACAGCTAAGGGATCGTGCTTGAGTATATTTTAGCAGAAGAGGGGGCAAGACGATTACGTGTTTTCAGGAAAAGTCCTGGGAAGGTACGATTCCTGGCTCACCAAATATGAAAACTGCATTTCTACCCTGACGCTCTACTCCAATGCACCTCCTCCACCGGCCCAAACCACTAACACATCTCTTTTCCCATCTTTTCCCAACCATTTCTCTCTAACACTCCCGGTTCGGAAACAAACACATACTCCAAAGCCATAAGCTCTGTTCCCACAAGGTGTTAAATAAATAGACTTTCTCCTCCCTGTTCGAAGTCACTTGTCATTTGTCGCTGTTGAAAGCCGTTGATAAGACAGGACAACTAGGCAACCACATCAGGGGAGATGGAAGAGGTTTTTTTGTAAAAGCCCAGGCGGCCGTATTAGGGAGAGATGTGTGAGCAAAGCAGTCTCGCTGATGATTCATGGTCACATTTCTCCCCGCTCTGCTTTGTTTGCTTCTGAAATTTATCATTCCTCTGTCTTCCATAGAGCTCCGGAATGTTCACTTGTATCACTAGAATTCCCATTTCCTTTCCTTCTGTCTCATTTAAAATGTTACAGGTAGTAGTCATGTCCCTCCCAACCCATAAAATCCTAACTTTTCCTGCAGAATGATAAGAAGGAGGGGGTAGCTGATAATCACCAAGATTAGGGCGATTCAGGCTAGGGCTTCCAGTAGGTGAAATTGTTTCCCTAAAAGATTAACTGGTTAAGGAGCAAAAGCCTTTGGAATGCGCCCTCTTGTGGCCGATCATTTCCCATTATTCCGCGAAGAAAGCGTGTAACCCCTAAAGACACCCTCCAGTGAGGGTGAACTCCCAGGCAAGTTCAGAAGACTGGCGTGGGGTGATGGGAGTCAACTCCACCTTGAGACGGCTTTCTTGGGGTGGAGGAAAATAGTCATCCCAGCAAGCTGCCTTCGACCCGTTTGGGAACATTTGTGTACATTTCTAACTCAAAGCTTCTGTACCTAGTATCTTCCAAGGGAGGAGCTTTATGTGTTGCTTTCAAACCCACATGGCTGGGCTATGTGAGCATTTTCTATTTCTTGGTGCTTGATCTGTCTTTCTTCGCCTATCCATTCTTCAACAAGTGCTATCAATTGCTAACTTCATTACCAGAATCAGAGTATAAATTTGGCCTCATAGGAGGACTCAAGGATACAAGGGTGGAGGGCTCAAGGGTGCTTTTGACCAGCTATTGTCACAAATGAAAAAAAAAAGAGAGAAATTAGGATAGAGCGGTCAAGAAGACCAGTGATTTTGACTTCAATGACAATTATGGTGAGAGTTGGCTTGGTCCTACCCATCTCTTCCTCCTTTCCTTTAAGGCGTTAAAGTAAACAACAGAGGATTATTCTGTTGCCAGCCTTGCAAAGAATACAGTCACCTCAGTGAGCAATCTGGGGTGACAGACTTGAAAATCATTTTTGTTTGTGGGAATACATGTCAGAGAGCCTGAGGGCAAGGCTTCGCTGCTTAGTCAATAACAACTCATATCAGCTTTACCAAGATGGGGTGCTTTCCACCTAAGCACAAGGGGACAGACTCAGTTCAACAAGTCCCTGGCCCTTGAGTTTTTGGAGTTCCTCAACTGCGGTGGCCATGTCTTGGCCTTATTCAACCATCCTGATGAGAAGAGGCCACAATTAAACAGGAATCCCCAAATGAGGAATCTTGAGGCTGAAGGATGCATCTAGGGGTGAACATCTGTGACATGCATGCAGGTGACAGATGACTTACTGACTGGATTCTATGCTGTACAGAACAGTTTCTAAAGGAAAGAAAAATGAACGCCCTTTGCTACCCCCCCCTCAGAACCTTGACGTTTGACGTCGTTTGAGCATTGCTAAGGTTGAATTGTTCCAAAAGTAACACGACATTTTCGTCTATTCACTACAATCAACCTGAAGATAAATCTCTTTCCTGGGTCAGCAAAAGAACAGCAAAATACTCACATGGTACTTACTCTATTTGGAGAGTAGATTGTCCACAGAGCAGTCGTTTTTGTGAAATCATACAAAATCGACTTAAAGTTGAGGCGTGAAACTTCTCAAACGAGAACAAGCAAGCGCGTCATAAACCTTTTCTAAGAATCCAGCGGCTCACCCAAAGTCAACTTGTAAACTCAACCAGGAGGACTTTTGCATTACAGACTTTAAACTTTAGTCAACATGTGAGTCAAATGGATCCACCTTTTCAAAAAGTAGCTCAATTTCTTTCAAACTAAACACCTACCGGAAAAGATCTTTTTAAAAATGACGAGATTTCATATAACTGAGAAAAAGATTGGCACTGAGACGAGGGCCATAAGTAAGAAAGAAGGTAAAGAGTCAAATTTTTTTACTGCAAAATCTCTCAATGCCAAGAGAGTGATTTGCTACACAAGTCAGAGAAGCCAGAAAGTGGGCATATTGCTAGCATCGGGCGTAGAGTTAAAAGTGGCCAAAGGCAGAGGTCTACCTAGTCATATGATGTGGGAAAAGCCAATTGAGGAAGAGCTGCAATTAAGGTCATTCTGTGTGGCAACTGGTATATAGAAACATATATAGGGTCCCTCTGTGGCAGAAGAAGCAGTCCCTAGACCACTGGAATCCCCATTCCCAGCTCAGGACCCCAGGAATGGTTGAGAAAAACTGGGTGGCAACTCAAAAACTCCAACCTGCCTTTTTTCACTCAATAAGCTTCACAAGATAAAGTCAAAAGTATCATGTCCTTTGCAGCTGCATCCAAAAAAAAAAGCTTTAAGCAAAGGAAGTCAGACGTTCTTGAAAAGAAAGAAAGAAGCTTCTGGTGAGACAGCTGAACTGCCCGCAGGACACCAGGGCTTTTCCTACGGGAAGCCAGCAAGCCTGCAAGCTATCTCCCCCAGAAGGATGCCCAGGTCTCTCATGGTTTTCTTGGAAATATAACATCTGAGTCAACAGGTTTTCAGGACTGGAAATTCTGAGTGTTGCCTTAATTGTTTATACTACTGCGGCAAACTTTTAAACAGCAATGCTGGGAGTCCCGGCACATACTTTACTGGCCATATGCTCCACCAAACAAAACAATGGCATTCCTTTCAAATGGATTTGGCAAGGGAGACAGTTCTTTAGCCTGGCATTACCATGAAAGTAACACGAAATTAACACATCTGTGTGCCTGGGCTGCATGCAGGGGCTTGTAGGCTGGCAAAAGGATCTGGGTCACCTAACTGTAAAAATAACCTGGCCCCCAGGGTCTCCAGCCCGCCCTTTTGACAGGTAATTTTTTTCTTCAGCAACAGGTTAGCTCGGTCCTGAGCCAACGTTGAGAATCTATTTATTAAAGTTCTTCCTCTTAAGGATTGAGGGAGCGCTCAGCGTAGTATCTGAGAGCACTTTGTCAAGGTTGCATTCCTTGGCCGAGAGCTCTTAGTAACTTTACAGAGAACAAAACTCTTTTTTTCTTTTTTCTTTTTTTTTTTGGTTCAGAGAGCAAAAGTCAGTGCTCCGAAAGGGACTGCTGGTTCAATGTCATCTGTTCCCTAACCCCCCAGCCCCCAAAGTTGCTTTTCGCTGCCTAGAATGTGATGCTGTGCTCTTACAGGCAGAATTTCTAAAGGTCAAAATGACTGTCACTAATATGCCCTGCTTCTCGGATGTGGCCCCTGATTGGATTTTTTTTAAAGAAAAGGGGTTGTTTTTGAGACAATGACTTCATCTGTGCCATGCCGCCCCGATCCCGCGCTCGCCGCCCCTCCCCTCCCCCCAGTAAAAACTTGGGATGGGGTCCGGAAGCCTCCAGGCTCCCCCGACACCCCCTCCCCCCGGCCAGCACCCGAAAATGCCCCGGCTTTCCTCCGGGCTGCTCTGATCTGGTTTCCCCGGCAGGCCGAGGGAGCCTCTCTCAGAGCGGCTTCCTGCTGCAGATCCGGCCGAGAGCTTCCTCCCGGGCGACGGGCTGAGATACGCAAGTGTGACCTAGCCACCTCCTGCCGGGGCTCAGCCCAGGAGCCCGGCTCTGTGCGGTCCTCTCCCCCTCCCATGCCGTCCGCTAATAACTCCTGACCTTGCCCGGCAGGGTACCCCTGGAGGGCAAGAAGTTCCTCCCAGGACTGTCAGAGCAACGTGACCCCCCCCCCCCCCTCCCCCCCGGGCCAGCACCCACCTGACTCCGCGAACGTGATGATCTCCGAGGTCTGCTCCATAAGTTCATTCATTTCTGCCCTTCTGCCGATGTCATCCTCTATCTCCACGTACCCGTTCTCCCCGACTTTGCCCACATGAAGCTTTCTGATCGCGTTCAGAAGCGCCGCCTTGGGTACCGGCTGGGTGACATCGGGTCTCTTCTTCAAGTGCAGCATGTTTAAAATGTGCTTCTTGACGGCCTCCACCATCTCCGGCTGAGAGTTGGGTACGTCCTTTGGGAGGGTGGCCAGCGCACAGGACGGGCAGTCGGGGGTTGCACTGTGCCCCTCGGATCCCGGGGTGGGGGAACTCCTCACTATAATCCAGCAACTCGCCAACAAAAATCCTCGTAGCCAAAGCAAGGGCATCCTGGCAGCAAAAGTTGTTGTGATTGCCCTTTTTAAAGGCTCTGCTTTTCCTCCCCCCCACTCACGCACAGGTTTTTTTGTTTTTTTTTTTCCTTTTTGGGTTTTTTTTTTTTCTTTCTCCTCTTCAGTCAATTCTCTGGAACAAGAACAAAAAGTTTTCTGTGAAGTTTTGTTTGCAGGTTCCCTCTCTGAATGCAGTCAGTGCTGTAGGTTTGTAGCTGTCAGGGAGGAGAGTTCTGACTGTCTCCCAGTAAAAGAGAAGGAGGGAGGGAGGGAGGGAGGGATGGAGGGAGGGAGGGAGAGACAGGGTGGGGGGGGGGAGACAGACAGAGACAGAGAATGGATGGGAGGGAAAGAGAGACTGGGAAAGAGGAGAGAGGGGGAGAGAAGAGAGAGGGAGAGAAGGGGGAGAGGGAGAGGGAGAGAGGGAGGGAGGGAGGGAGGGAAGGAGGGAAAGAGAGAGAGAGAGGGAGAGAGAGAGAGGGAGAGGGAGAGAGAGGGAGTGATTGGCCCTAAGTGAGTGAGTGAATGAGAGAGGGAGGGAGTTTGTCTGTGAGTAAAGGCTGTGCTTAGGAAGGGGAGGGACAGCCCTTTCTGACAGGCTGCCTGCCTTCTACTCACTGCTCCCTCACACACACCTCTCTTCAAATATCACCGATCTCCTCTGGAGTTCTACTTTCCCTTCTGCAAGAAATTCTCCTGATTTGCTGCTCTTGCTGTTGCTTCTTTCCCCTTTCTTTCTCTGTCCAGAGTCCCCTGGCTTCACCTTCTTCCTCTTTTGCAGGGGAAAGCAAAGCCCCAATCAATGGCCTGTCTCCATTGACAGGGAGGACCACACGGAAACAGCCTGCCCCCAGCACCCCTCCATCCTGCCCAGCCACAGCCTGGAAGGTGGGGCTCGGAAGGAGGGGTCACTGGGGGCAGCCTGATCGTGCTGGCCAGAGGGAATCCCTGCAGACCCTCCTTTTCCCCCATTCATTCATATTTCAATGTTCAGGGCCATCAACACTGGCAGGCTATCAGAGGGGAGCGCAATAGAACTTTTGTTTGGGGTCATGTAATACACTCTACTTTTCCCAACTGCAAAATGCAGCCGGGCATTGAAAGATCCACAGGCAGGCAGGCAGCATGGTACACGCTCTTGTCATGTGAAGCTCTGTCCCCTCTCTTTAGCCGCCGCCCCTCCTGCCCGGCACACACACTCCCGGATGACAGCTCACCACTGCTGGCCCTGACTTCACAGACAAAATGCAAAATTCCGTTGGCCTTTCCCACATTATTTTATACAAATAGTGCACTCCTGTGACTTGACTAACTGGTCCTAGGGGGAAAGAATCTCTAAAATATATTGGCAAATTATTTTCTCTGTCATGTGGTAGTTTGTTCAGCCTGCCCCCTACCCCGATCCCGGACCAGTCTGTTCACGGACTGGCCTCTTGATGGCTTCTTTTTCTCTCAAAGGAACAGCACAGATGAAATCATCATGGATTTCAGTGTTCACGGAAAAAGAAAAATGTGAATTTTTAAACAATGCCTCTCTGAGTTTTTTAAATTCTCTTCCCCCCTGCCCCCCCTTTTTTTTCATTTTCTGTCTTATTGCTTTTATCTTGCAGAAGTATCTTTAAGAGGTCCATCTGTTAAAGCTTCCCTTCCCTCTCGGGTTTTTTTTTTTTTTTTCCCCACACATAAGCCCTCTCAGTTTCTGTAGATACAGTCAGCTTATATCTGACACCTAGTGTGTTCACAGCATTAGAGTCAGGCAATGCACTTTGGGTGGGAAAAGTTAATAAACAGCATTACTTGCAAGCATAAGAGCTGAAGACAAGGGGAGGAGGGTGAGGCCAGTGTGATACTAAGTTACAATTACAGTTTGCACAGGTAACAATGCTTTTCTGAACTGGATACCCTGCCCACCTTTGCTGAAGCATCTGCCTTCGAGACTTTCTCTGTTACCATCAATTACACTCTGCTATTATTGTTAAGATTTTGTTGAACTTCCCTAAAGAGTCTAATTTTTTTTTTTAATTGGGGGATGGTGAAAGAGAATGGGGAAGGAGGGGGAGCATTTGTGTTAATCGTCGCTTAATAAAATACCCTGGAAATAGAAGACTTATAATCTACCTATTTGGCGTCACATATGCAATACCCAAAGCATTTTGTAGCCCAATTAAGTTTTACAAGAGAGGCTGAACTAGAACTCAAAGTTTCACGACTACAAACAACTTGAGAGTCCCAATAGCTGCATTTAGATAAGAGCAACTCATCGTTTGAACTCTCTCTGTATGTGAGTTTGTGTGTGTTCCCTGAATTTGTGAATGTAACTTAAAAATCAGCTTTCTCTTTGGCACAGGTCCTTGTAGAGAGGTGCTGAACTGGGTTGTAGAAACGCATAATCTATTTGCATGCTCTACTATTAAAAGCTCTAGTAACTTGCTTGAATACGTAAAAAGGTACAGATCACAATCTGCATGGAAGTGCCAGTAAGTTGTAAATTCCTGCTCGCCATTCTGACTATGAACGTGGAAAGAGCTCAGAAGTAAGAGTGAAAAAGCATTACCTTTCCGGTCCTCTCACCAGCAGACTCTTGTCTCATGTGGTAAGAGCTGTCCAAGTTCCTCTTCATGCTATTGGCACTGAGCAGTTTTATACTGTACTACTTACTTGTACAGTCACACACGGGTACCAGTCAACCAGAAGAGGGCTGGGGCTTTGTTTGGGATTGGTTAGGAGCAACATGACATCAGCAGATGACTGGTTTTTCCAGTGTGAGACATATTTCATAACTCATTATCTAATGGAAAGCCTTTCTTGGCTGCTGTGACACTACTGGGTGATCACTGAGGCAGTGAAAAACCTCTGACTGACTGGACTCCCTTTTAGAAAAATCCCGGAATCCAACAGCTCTTGCTCACTGAGTTTCCAACTTTCAACTTTTCTTTGACCAAACATGCACACACTTCTCATTATATTCAGGCTTGGTTTTATATCTTCACATAAAACATCTGTTACTTCATGAAGTTGCCTCTATTTACAAAGTATTTTATTGTTCCTAACAGGGAAGAAAAATTCACAGTGATTTTCAGAGAGATTCTGAGTTTACTTTTTAAAATAAGATAGTTCAGGAAGGGGGGAAAAATAGGAAAATATGTATACCTCAATGGGATGATCTCCCCTCCCCTGACTTACACTATTATTTTCCATCTTGAATAACTTAATTTTAAAAAATAAGATATTGTATTGAGAAAAAGAAAAGGAAAATATGTATACTTACAGGCTGATAATCTCCCCTCTGCTGACTTACACTATTATTTTCCATCTTGAAGTTGAATGCCTGCTTTATAAATCATTTATCACCAAGAACTTTGGAAATAGTCATTCTCTGCTAGCGAACTTTATGTGTATCCTTCCCAGTCTTTAGAATCCCAGTCTAACTAGCAAAAAAAAAAAAAAAAAAACTACATCATTCTTCTTTACCAGAACGTCAAGTCCTATGATTTCTAAATTGTTACAAATATAACATGAGATTAATGAAAAGAAGTGAACGTTTCTTGAAACGGGAGTTAAGTTGGTCAGGGTGTTTAGGGGGAGGGAGAAGGCAGTGTTAGCAAGCCAGGGAAATAACACAGGAGAAAGGACTCCTCAGACAAGAATGCTGGGGAAGGGTTGTTTGAAGGAGTATAGCTGAAGCCTAAGCTGGGCACTCATGACAAGTTGAATAAAATGTGCAAAATTGGGAGCTAATGAAAGCCATATGACCAGATATGCTGTTTTGTATGCAGGATTTAACATGCATAAAATAAACTTTTCACTGTGCCCACAAGCAAAATATAGAGGCTCTGGCCTCCTGATGTGTAGTTCAAGCAGGTTCCTTTAGGACACCAGAAGTCTGTCTCAGGGGGTCTGTCCTGGCTAAACACAGAGAAAGTGTGGGTGCTGAGCTGTGTATTGGGGTGGGGGGGAGTGTTCTGAGAATTGCATATGCAGAAATGAACTAGGAAATAAAATCTTTAGGTTTTACAGGAACAGAGGGAATCTGAGAAGGAAAGATAGAAACTGGATCAGTGTTGGTTAACTCCAAAGCTGCCCATCAGTTTCAAACTGGACGGAGCCAGCCCCTCTCTAAGAAAGGAACTTCCCCAGCCTTTTCGCATGAGCAGTCCAGGACAGCAGTGTCTGGCCGGGTATCTAAACGCACCCCTCCCCCCAACATGAACGTTGGTGTCCTGGAAATACCACCATGTTTATGAGTTTGGGGGCACAAACCAACCCGGATGAGACCCTGATTCCACTGCTTACTAACCAGATAACATCGGGCCTCAGTGTCTTCATCTATAAAGTGGGATCCACAATACTCCACTGCAGGGTCAAGCACGGTGCTCAGCAAATACTAGGTGATACGATTTCGGAGATGCCCCGGTGCCTCTCTCTGAACATCTGTGTCACAGGAATCTGCGGCACCCCGACCAGAGGAGACACCCTCTCTCGGGTGACTCGCATCGCGTTGGCCACGGATGCCACCGAAGGGCCCACCTGCCTAGGTCAGCCCACCAGCTGTGATGTCATTCTCCACCTGAATCCCCAGCCTCAGAGCTGAGCCACGCTGGAAATGCCTCCTCACTCAGTGGAAATGAGGTGGGAGTGGGAGGGGAAGTTGGCAGGTTAAAATAACTTCTGTCGACTATTCTGGATGGCGGAATGATCTTTTCCGTCCCGGACTCCAGGGCCCAGGGGCGGGGAGCTGTTTCGCCCAGCTCCTGATACGCATCTCCCGTTCCTTCCTCGGCTTGGTTTCTCTTTCACTTCCTGCCCCCCTCCCCCCGCGGCTCCCCGACCCCGGCCCTGCGGTCCCGCTGCTCGGCCTGCTACTGTACCTTGAGCAACACCTGCTGGCAGCTCCCGGGGATCACGCCGGATCGCGGCCGCTGCTCGGGCCCGGCTCGCGGGGCCGGAGTCCGGGCCAAGCAGTGCGCAAGCGGCCGCCTCTATTTTTACCCCGAGCACCAGCAAGGGCAACTTCTTTTAAGAGCAGCTCTTGATTTTTTCCCCCCTTTTGGCAGCTAGAGAATTCAGAGAGGGAGGGGGGAAAAAATCACTGATCAGTGAGGGCGGCTGGGAATCTCTGAACCCAGCCATCAGGGCTCAGGGTTGAAAGCACGGCCAATGTCAGGGACCGGGACCAGGACCTGCGGGCTGGCTCCGGGGCGGACAGACGCGCGCGGGGAGCGCTCCTGCCCCGCCAGCTCTGTCCCCTTTCCGATCGCGGAGCCGGGTCCTCCCAGCCAGTGCGCGAGCGCGGTGGCCCGCTGCCACCGCGCTTTTCACCTAGTGCAGGCGGCCTGATTTACTGGCGACTTCACAAAGCTCCCCGACTCCTCGCTGGAGCCTTTTGCAGGGCTCTGTTCTCGCCTGGAGGAGCGGCCCCTGGAGAACCCGGTGGAGCAGCTTGCTTCGAGGAGCCGGGAGGGAAACTGTGGTACCTTATTTTACTGTAATTGCAAAAGGCGCGATGTGCCAGAGATGTATATTTAGAAGTTGTATGTTTCTACTTTTATGTAAATGGAGCAATTAGGGCCTGTCTTGCTGCTGCGAAACTCCAGGGCTTGTGCCTTGCTGGGAAAGCTGGTGTTTTCAATCACAATTAGTGAGCTGGTCAAAAACCAAAGTTCCTTTAAGGATAAGGGCTCAGTGGCGTAAGCAGGGGAGAGACCAGCGTCCCGGTGCCACCCTGGGGCCCGCGGTGACACACACGTTGGGGCACGGCTAACCTATAGTGGCGTTTACCCGTGGCAACAGCTGTCCCCGTACAAAGTTGGCATAGATCAAGGAGCGAGAATGTTCATTTTTTCTTCTCAAGCAAACCGTCTGTCCTTCGGCTTCCATCCATGCTATTAATTGGTCTCTTTACTCACTACTCCTGGAACAAGGAGACAGGCCTAGAAAAGGGGCCCGTTTTTCACGGCTCTGTGGTTTTAGCTTTGCTGTTATTCTGTTTCAAAAAAAAAAAAAAATAAAACACCAGGAGGCGTGAACGCCCCAAGCAGGTGACTGGGAAGTTGTCATCTGATTCAATTGAAATGGCACGAGGCTGCGGGGTTCAGAGCACTGACTAGGCTGCTGACGACTCAGGGTGTTTTAGTTCCTTCCTGTGAAAAATCTGTTCCCCCAAAAGCAGGATTTCTGGTTCATCCCGTCTGGGAAACGGAACATAAAACGTGACTAGAGGGAGAAATCAAAAGGACTCGAGGTGCTCTCAACAGCTGACGTGTTATTCTGGGCTCAAGGCAGGAAAACCTTGCCCCAGTGGGGAGTGGACTCCCTCGAGAGGCAGCTCGGGATCCAGAGAACGTGGGCGGGATCCAGAGTGATATTTGCCGCAGCGAGATTTCTGGAGTCTCATCAAATGGTTTGGGTTGAATGCAAGATTGGCAACCCCTGCCTGTTTCCTGGACAGCTGGAGTCTGCCCATTGCCTGGGATCTAGGTTAGGTAGAGAGATTTGGGACAATGAAGGATGAGCATTTCACATGCCAAACTGAGTTAGGAAGCTGTTTGCTTTTATGTCAACTCAATGAATGAATACAGCTAAACAGAGAGAGAGAGGGAAACATTAAAATTCCTCCAAGGGATGGACTGAGAGATTGAGATGAGCAGATGCAGACTATTATATATAGGATGGATAAACAACAAGGTCCTACTGTATAGCACAGGGAACCATATACTTCAATATCCTGTGATAAACTATAATGGAAAGAATACGAAAAAAGAACGTATATATACGTGTAACTGGATCACTGTGCTGTACGGCAGAAACTGTCAATCAACTATACCTCAGCAAAATAAAATTTTAAAAAATCCTCCAAAATTCATTAGGAGACAACAGGGTCAGAAATAGTTAATCCAAAACTCTTATTCCTAAGCCTCCCACTTCTCTGAGAACCACCAGAATATCCCACAAGGCTTTGTGCTATGCGCAACTGCTCTGTTTTAAGTGTATTTGGAAGTGCCTTATCTGAACCAAGGGAACCCAGATGCTAGAACTAAAATGACTAAGGAAAGAAAAGCAAAAGCAAAAGCAAAAGCAAAACCAAAACCAGGGCTTCCTTGGTGGCGCAGTGGTTGAGAGTCCGCCTGCCGATGCAGGGGACACGGGTTCGTGCCCCAGTCCGGGAAGATCCCACATGCCGCGGAGCGGCTGGGCCCGTGAGCCATGGCCGCTGAGCCTGCGCGTGCGGAGCCTGTGCTCCGCAACGGGAGAGGCCGCAACAGTGAGAGGCCCGCGTACCGCAAAAAAAACAAAACAAAACCAAAAAACCCCAGTAAACAAACTGCTATCTCTCCATCTACAGCAGTGGTTCTCAACTGGAATGATTTTACTCCCTAGGAGACATCTGGCCATGTCTGAAGACATTTTTGCTTGGCCTAACTGGGAAGGGAGGTGCTACTGGCCTCTACTGGGTAGGAGTCAGGGATGCTGCTAAACATCCTAACAATGCACAAGACAGCCCTCACAAGAGAGAAATTACCGGCCCCAAATGTTAATTGCTTTTGCAGTTGAGACACCCTTGTTTAGAGTTATCATTTAAAAGTTTCACCTACTTTCCTTCCCATCCATGACCCAAGGGGCCTTAGCAACCAGGCAAGAGACTAATAATTCAAGGGATTCTGCTTCCTCATGTGTCTGGTGCTTCCTGATTAACGGAGGCCCACACCACACAGCAGATACTGACACAGTGACGGTACCTCTCAGGCGTCCTCACCAACTTTCCAGTGTGGCCTCCATGTATTCCCTGGTGGCTTTGTGTTCTAGTCAGAAGCAGAATCTTGGTGACCAGCAACAAAATGAGACGAGCTGGCCCCCACCCAAGTCGTTAGGAGGCAACAGATCATGGAAAACAAAAAGTGAATGAGGAATGAGTTATTCATTTGAGCAATTCAGTATCAGAGAAATCCGCGCACTAGTGAATTCCCTGAAGTTAAATTCACAAAAGCGAGATTACCATGCCTTGCCCCCAGAGCAAACAAATATGATGTGGCTGATTTTATTTGTTTAATACCTCAGGGGAATGACACACAATCAGTATCCACAGAGAGAAAACAGAATGCTTTGCTAGATCCTAATGCATGTCCCAAGCAAGAACATGACTTCTCCAGACTTCCTTAGGAAGGCCACAGGCCTTCAGGTGTTACTCTCTTGTGAGAGTTGGGGGAAGTGTTGTGAAGGATCCACATCAAGGAAAATCATTATCATCATCAACAAATGTTGGTGAAACCCACAAAAGGGAATTTGCCTGGATCTAACTAGCTTAGATGTGAAATGCTGTTGTCCGTACGATGAGGCCAACTTCCCAGGCTTATCGTTTAGTCCCTGAGTGACCTGGATCATCTGAGAGGAGAGGGTCCGTCAGAGACTGGGCTGAGATGAACAAAGCACGAGGGGAATGTCTTAGACACTCGGAAGCCATCTCATCAACTCCAACACCTGAATCACTGTCTCCTCAGGTAAATGGTTATTTTAGAACCAAAGACCAAATGATTCAGAAAAGCCCGCATTTCTTCCCAAGAAGTAACCATTTAGTACTTGTGAAGAACTCAATCTAGAGAGAGAAATACGCATTTTTAACCTCTAGAGAAAAATAGATATTGAAAAAGAGGAGAAAAAAAACAAAACCCAACACTAATGCAGATGGAATAAACATGCCCTCAAAGGCCTTCCTGACCAACATATATTTCCAAATTGTTTATCAAAACTCAGTTCTAATCCAATCAGGAAACATCTGATTGATCTTCCTATTGCCCCAGAAGACTACGAAAAGTACTTACAAGAGAACGGATAACAGATTGTCCTAATCGTGTTTCTCACCTTGATGCCCTTGGGTTAAAAGTTCCATGTTGCTGACTTGAGGACATATAGGCTTAGCCTATAGATGCCATCGGACGGTTGAAAGCAGAAATCTTGATCCTAATCCAGTGTTGTCTCTCCACAAAGATGCCCCACAACTTGCTCCCAAGTTGTAGCTTTGGAGGGAAGACACAGAAAAGGCTGGGGACAGTCCTGTGTGTATTTCTTTTTATCAGTGAGTTGCTGCCTCCCTCGTGTGCTAATAGAAAGAGTCCAAAGGTTCTGCCCCTCTATCAGAGCACCTCCAAGGCCCATCCAGGCCTGCAGGATGGGAGTGCCCTTGTTCTGGGCACCGTGTTCTTTCATAGACACTGGCAGTGTGCTCTGGCAGTGCCTTGGCTTGGTTAGTAAATATTTACAGGTGCCCCACTCTAATTTTAGGAAGGTCAAGTTTGCAAAGGTGTCTTGGCAGGCAGGACTTCTGTTAGTCTTTATCAGCTTGGAAAAGCAAACTATAATTAAGCACAGTGTTTGGAGAGTTTCACTGAAATCTCTGGAGTCTACAACTAGCCTTAAACTTTCAAAAATTAACTTACGGCCACTGTCCCTTTTTTTTTTTTTTGATATTCATCGAGTTCCTCTTTAAAGGCGATATGGAATGATAGAGGAAGGAAGAGCCATTGTATGTGAAGGAAAAAGGCTTCAGAGCACCTCTCTCCCAACAGGCCAGGGGTGATTTTGTGATCACTTAATGAATGGGAATTCATTAAAAGTACAATCCTGTACTTTTGCATCATTTGAGTATGAAATGAGGATAAATAAAATGGTGCTCCCTGTAGAAAAGAGTTCACCCAGTAAGTTCCCCAAATTTCAAGGAGCTTTTGTTTTATTAGATGCTGTTAGTTTCATGTTAGTCACAGGGAAAAAAAATGCCCACATGCACACGCACGACTAAATGTAGTCAGTTTGCTCAGCTGGTGCTGAAGTCACTACTGCCCACTAGGAGTGAGTTACTGTAATAATCCCCCTTTTATTAATCATAGGCTGGAGGAAGCAGAAAGTGGGTGACATCATTAGGCAAAGGGCCGGCTAACTCATGTTCCAATTTACTCAGCTTTATTATAACATCTCTCAAGTGTCATATGAAAGCGATTAGCATTTCACACTTTCCTCCTCTGAGCCGTCATCCCTAACCTTCAAATCCAAACTCCCATAGAAAAGCTAAGCTCTCAGATGGAGGCACATAGAGGCCTCACCAAGGGTCCTTGTCCCAGGGAGGAAGGTTCTGCTCTGAACACCTCTTCCTGGTCTTAAGATGCAGATGAAGGTGGTCCCTAGAACCACAGCATCCCAATAACTCTTGGCTTACTCCAGCCTCTGACGGCAGAGGACATTTCATCCTGAAGAGGACCAGAGG
The DNA here is from genome assembly GCF_005190385.1 of Monodon monoceros. Classification (NCBI taxonomy): domain Eukaryota; kingdom Metazoa; phylum Chordata; class Mammalia; order Artiodactyla; family Monodontidae; genus Monodon; species Monodon monoceros. Next base: position 11,317,337 of record NW_021703776.1, on the reverse strand, counting down.
ACCTGGGTGGATGCAGCTCCCCATGGCCTCATGGTAACCAAGGGCGTAGGCTCTGCGCCCCAAGGATCTGAAACGTGAAAAGCACCATTGGAAGCCGTGCTCAAAGGTGGTGGTCAAGTGTGTGGGCCCCGCAGCTAGACAGACTGGGTTCAAATTCAGCGTTCGACACTTTTGAGCCGCGGGATGCTAGACAAGTTACCTATCGCTAGCTCAGTTCCCAATGAATGCTAATACCAGTATCTCCTTCATAGGATTCTTGTGAGGGATCAATGAGTTAATGCCTGCAAGGCATGGAGAATGTGCCTGGTAGAGAGTAAGTGCTACTTGGTAGTATTACTTCTCCTTTCTCTAAAAGGCTTTGCTGACTGAACTGACCTTTCTGGATCCTGCCGTGTAGACCACTGGAAAGATGGGCAGATGTGCTATGAGAAGGCATTGGGCAGACTGGTCCTGGTGAGCCCCGACTGCACGTTTGGGCCATATCACTGGCTTGACCATTACTAGTCAGTCCGCCTCTCTGGGGCCCGGTTTCCCCACGTCCTATTTGTCCGATAAGGATCCTCTGACAACTGAAAAAGACACGTGACTAAAGTCAAAAGGAGACATTGGTTTGAAGATGTTCAAGAGCTCGGACTCAAGACACTGTGGTTCCTTGAAAACGTTTTGAACAGACAAAATTGTCAAGCTGGGTAGTGGTGCTCGCTCTCCCTGCGTAAGTTAAAAAGGAGCATCTCCATGATGCGTATGCATCAGAAAAAAAATGTTTTTTATCAGGGCCGAGTTATACTTCATCCTCTTACACTTGGGCCCTCGCAGAAGCATTTTATACATGTCTTCACTCCTCCCTTTACTTGCAGTCCCATCCTGAGGGTATTTTAAGGAGTCAAAATGAAGCTTACTTAGGTGTGTGTGACAGACAGAATGATAGACCAAAAGAGAAGGCTGGGGCTCTGTAATATTTAGATAGTGATGAGACTGACTCGATGAAGCAGAGCGCAGTAAGTACGCTTTATTACTTGGGTTCACCTTTGCCCGGTGTTGAATTATAAGCACTCTAATAGGTGAGAGGTTTGGTTCCCAAAGATCATCAGCTGTTGCAGGAAGGAACTGCCAGACCATATTCCATAAGTGAAATAGTCATACATTACACAGCAACCTTAGGATCTCCAAACTGGAAGCTTCCTTCCGACAGCAAAGGATGCCGGGATATCTGCTGCCCCCTAACTGATACCATGAAGAATAGCAGGTCCTTTTCAAGGAGCAAAGGAGGGTTCAGGTACTGAGTTAAGTCTATTAGGTTGTAGGTGTGAATTTGGCCACTTTCACGAATCTGTTTGTGGCCGGGAAGGCAAAGCCAGGGAATAGAGTCACGCTTTGCCTCCATCTTCTCCTAGTGAGGAGGGGCTCCTGATTTCTAGCGGCTGCCGCGGTGGAACTAGGGCAAAGGGGTGACAAGCACAAGTCATCAACACTGGGTTTTGTTTGTAACAAACCAGAAGAAACTTTCACGGGGGCATTCAAATCAACATCTCCTTCTTCTATTCAAATTTCTGGGAGACCCAGAAAAGGGATGTGACCTCCAGGGAAAGTGAGACTCCTCAAGTTAGAATCTGGAGCGTCCTACCAGGTGATGCAGCTGTTATGCAAGTGGGAAGAGGCTGAGGCGCCCTCTTCTGGTGCATCGGGACAGAAAGAAAGCTCATGAAGGTACCAATAAGGGGAACCCAATAACCAAAATTGGTGCTTTTTAAATAGCATCGGTCCTGATTTTAAAAGTAACACAGATTCTTTGCATAAAATGTGGAAAAAATAGATGAATATAAGAGATGTAAATCACATATAATCATCCCTACCAGAAATAACCATTATTAAAATGTTGCTATATATACATACATACCTATATATCTATAGCTATATGATTACACATACTCATGTATATGCTTATATATGTATATATAATATATATACATATATAAACACAAGAGTATGCACATGAGTATGTGTAAGATAAAATTGGAATCAGACTGTAAATATATCTTGTAAATATAATTTTGCACGATGGTGTTTTTCACTTGTTATTTTCAATGGTCCATTTAGTCCTTGAAAAATATTAATGGCTGGGGAGTAATCTAGCATAGAGATGTGGCTTTATTTTTAAACCAGTCTACTATTATTGTTCATTGAAGTCATTTACAAAATTTTGCAACTATAAATAGTATTACAGACATATTTTTACATTTTTGAATGCATCTCTGATTATTTCCTTCAGATAAATTCCTAGAAGTTGAGTTATTGGATCTAAGAGTACGGATGTATTTCAGATCGTCATATATATTGCCAAATTTCTCCCCTGAAGGGTTTTACTTGTTTACAACCAGTAGTGTAAGGGCATAGCTCTTGCCCCATGATCTAGCCTGTAGTCTTTCCCCCAGCCCAGATATGGTATATGGTTTGTTTTAACTTGAATTTTTAAAATTATTAGTTAAAATAAAACATTTTATTGTCTATTCTCACAGTTTTCTTTTGAGTAGCTGTTCATGTCCTTTGCCCATTGTTTATATTTTTTATCTATGAGAACTCATATATCAATAGTTTTATATTTTAAATAAAATTAATTGTATTAAATTTATATATATATGTATGTATTTAAAATATTTTTATTATTAATGAGAACTCAATATTAAGGATCTTAACCCATTGTATTAAACCCATTGTTTTAATTTTTCCCTGTTTGTTCTTTGCTGTTTAATTTTTTTTATAGTGTTCTGACCAAAAAAGAATTCGCATTTTTAAATAGACTAATCTAGGAATCTTCTACTTTTTGGCGAAGCTCCTTCTCCAGCAGGAGATCAAATAGATATTTATCTACACTTTTCTCTAAATTTTGTTTTGCATTTTATTCTTTAATCCAGAATATCTGGAATATATTTTGGCATACCTAGAAGGAAGAGCTAGAACTTAAAAATTTTTTTCCAAAGTTTTCACCAGTATCATTTATTCATTTGCCCTTTTGGAATGCCATTTTTATCACGTATTGAACGTGTACAGATATGAACATTATACTTTATTCCAGTGATCTGTTGCTGAGCTTTCTATTCCATTCATATCTTTATCCAACTTAATGTTGTTCTTTTAACTTTATTTTTATTTTCATGCTGTATATTACATCCCCAGAACTTATTTATCCTATAACCAGAAGTTTGTGCCTTTTGACTCCCTTCACTCATTTCACCCAACCCCAACCCCACCACTGGCAACCACCAATCTCTTCTCTGTATCTGTGAGTTTGGGTGATTTTTTAGATTTTACAGATAAGTGAGATCATACAATATTTATCTTGCTCTGACTTATTTCATTTAGCATATTGTCCTCAAGGTCATCCATGTGTTGCAAATGGCAGAATTTCCTTTTTTTACGGCAAAATAATTTTACATTGTTTATATATACCACATTTGCTTTACCCATTCATCTGTTAGTAGACACTTAAGTTGTTTCCATGTCTTGGCTATTGTGAATAATGCTTCACTGAACATAGGGCGCATGTATCTTTTTGAGATAGTGATTTTGTTTCCTTTGTATATATAAATTCCAGAAGTGGAATTTCTGGATAATATGGTAATTTTATTTTTAATATTTTGAGGAACCTCCATACTGTATTCCGTACTGGCTGTACATTCCCACCAACAGTGCACAAGGGTTCCCTTTTCTCCACGTCCTCATCAACGCTTGTTACGTCTTGTTTTTTTGTTTTTGTTTTTGATAACAGACTCTAACAGGTGTGAGGTAATATCTCATTGTGGCTTTGATTTTCATTTCCCTGATGATTAGTGATGTTGAGTACCTTTTCATGAACCTGTTGGCCATTTGTATGTCTTCTTTGGAAAAATATCTATTCAGTTCTTCTGCCCATGTTAAATCAGATTTTTATTGTTGTCATTGAGCTGTATGGGTTCTTTAAATATTCTGGATATTGACCCCTTATCAGATATATAATTTGCAAATATTTTCTCCCATGTTATAGGTTGCTTTTTCATTTTGTTGACTGCTTCCTTTGCTGTGCAGAAGCTTTTTAGTTTGATGTAGTCCTACTTGTTTATTTTTACTTATGTTGTCTTTACTTTTGGTGTCATACCAAGAAATCATTGCCAGGAATGATGTCAAGGAGTTTACCACCTATGTTTTCTTCTCAGAGTTTTATGGTTTCAAGTCTTATGTTCAAGTCTTTAACCCATTTTGGATTTATTTTTGTATATAGTGTAAGATAGGGGTCTGGTTTCATTCTTTTGCATGTGACTGTCCAGTTTTCCCAACATCATTTATTGAAGAAACTGTCCTTGCCCTATTGTATATTTTTGGCTCCTTTGTTGTAAATTAATTGACCATATATGTGTGGGTTTATTTCTGGGCTCTCTATTCTGTTCCATTGATCTATGTGTTTGTTTTTATGCCAACACCATACTGTTTTGATTACTATAGCTTTGCAATATAGCTTGATATCAGGAAGTGGGATGCCTCCACCTTTGTTCTTCTTTCAAGAGTGCTTTGGCTCTTTCGTGGCTTTCATGGTTCCACACAAAACAGTAGGTGAATTTTCACTTATCCTCCTCTCTACTTCCCTGAACACTATTTCAATCTTAGTCTTAGACATTTAGCTGGAGCGCTGGGTGCTGATGGTTTCTGGAGCTATGGGCAGGAGCTGTCAATGTGACCCTGAGGCCAGGGCCCATTCTGCTAAGCTGGAAGCACATCCCTTTCTGTTTGATGAATGTCCCTTAGGTTTCAGTTTGTTCCCTGGCTTTGGAATTAACTGGGTTAGAAAGATGCTACACAGTGTGCAGCCTTTATCTTTTTTACTGCTTTTTACTGTATTTTACCCTTCTTCATCCCCCACATCCATTACACTATTCCTTATTTTCTTTTCTCGCCTATGACAAGTCCTCCACCTCCTCTCTCTAGAGATGAGCCTGTACCACCACTAATAAAACTTAGTGAGAGAAAACTAAACTGGCCTCATGCACTCTGGGCTTGGCATATATTTAACCCTGACTCATTCCCTTGTGGGAGCTTTCTGGTCATCTTTGAGTCCTTCCATCTGCAGTCATCACGGTGTGGGCCACAGCCCTCTTCCGGCCGCTGCTCCCGCCTTGCTGGTCCCTTCTCCTATAGTGGCCCTGACATAGTCCTTGACCAGCTGCTCCCTCCTCAGGCCCTGCTTCTCTGGAGTCCACTACATATAGACTTTCTCTATTTCCTTAGCCAAAGGAAAGAGCCCTTAGGTCCCCACTGGCTAGTGCTGAGATACCAGTATCTGGGCCACAAGGTCCCAGAAGGACTGAGACTTTGCTGCTCTCAGTGCACCACCCAGCCTCCTGTGAGTCTCCACTGGTCCTACAATGTGAACGCCGGCCTCCACCCACCTCTCTTACTCTGCATGTCCTCTCTTCTCTTCCTATTCTGGATACTCATCACTGCCTTTTCCAAATTTAGGAAGTGTCTGCCCTGCAGAAGTACCCAGAGCAAAGATGTACAAAAGACCTGGCTTTCTATCTTTCACGTGGGGAAAAGAGAAGGATAGGAAGAACTAACCCATACCAATGTTAAACCAAACTGTATCCATGCTTATATAACCAGACAAACCCTAATTATATCAATCCACATAGTTGAACTATGTTAATGATCACAGCTGGCATGTTAATTACCAGACTGGAATGGATGCCTTGGCTGTAGTCTAGGCAGGTCTGTTTCTCCAAAAAGCCTCTCCTCTAACTCTTGACAGTCAGAGACATGAACATGTGGTTTTGTTTGGTTTAGTTCTCTGTTTCTTAAGCCCTAGTGCCCAGAACAGTGCCTGGCACATACTTAGGACCTAAAAATAAGAACCCATCATTGTTGAAGGAGTTTCCTTCTTGTAGCTGACAAGATTGTTAGCAGAATCTAAAGAAAGCATCTAATGAAACATAGGCACTAACCTAAACCTGGGAAAGAGAAGAGGAACATATTTTAAGCATGGTCAACCTTTCAAGCCAATTTTCTTTTTTCTCTTGTTTTTATTACAGAAACTTCCTACAATTAAATCAAAAATAGAAAGAGGTAATGCTACTCTGATTACTAGTACCCTCTGCATCAAGAAGCAGAAAATAGGAATCCTGATGACATTGGTATTAGTGAGATTCTAATTGGCATTACTTAATCTAGCTAGATCCTAGTTTCTCTAATTATAGAGGCCGTAAATCGCATCAAATGCTTGTTTCCCAGGGTTTTGTGGGAATTTAAGTAAATGTCTTAAAAAGCTATTTCAATCACTTTAAAAACAATATGTTTTACAAATACTCATCACCAGCCTTCATTCATAATTGCACCATAATTGTACCTATGCACCATAATTATGTACGTATAATTGTACCTATAAGTCATACCATAGCACATATCAGAGAATGTCTTTCTGGGTTGTCATGTGTGAATAAAAACTTGATTGAATCAGATTCTCTGGCACTAATCTCTTAATCTTAACACTCTACTGATGTTCTCTCTTCATAGCTTTCTATTTGCTACTGGAGAGGTTTGAAGCCCACTTGATTTTTTTGTTGTTCTCAAAGTTAGATTTTTCCTCTCTTCTTTATTTTCATGGATGCTTATAAGCTCTGTTTTATTTTGTTTTTCTTTATCTTTATATCTCAAAAACTCATCATGATGCAATGATAGACGATTCTTTTATTAATATTTCCTGAAGCCTGTTTAGAGCTTTCAACCTGCATGCTCTGGTGTTTCTTTTAGCTCAAGAAAGTTTTCTTATAATTCGTCTGGTTTCCTCTGCAGAGACATCTTTAATTCTTAGCTTGGCTTTTCATCTTATGAGCCACATATCTTTCTTCCCTCAGTGTTCATCTCTTGGTATGTTTCTTCTTTCTGGAAGAGCTACTGTAGTGTGTCACTCACATCAGTGTTAAAGGCTATTTAATATGGATCTTGTTCTGTATAGTCTCTAGTACAGATTTTAATTCTGCTATTGCAATCTTATTTTCTTTACAAGTCTTTTTTATCTCTCATAGCTATTTTTTCATCCTTTATTTCTTTGTAAGTTATTCTATTGCCTTTTATCACATCGCCTTCTCTTTCCAGGTTACTTTTTCTTAGACTGCTTTAAAATGCCAGATTTCTAAAATGTTCTTCTATTAATAAATAGTTGTAGGAAGAATACTTTTCCATTGAATGTTATATATCATGGGCACTTTTCTTTTTTTCAACTGCATAGTTCTTATGTTGGTATTTTCTTTTTTCCTTTGCCTCTTCCATTGCAAAGAGAGCTATCACATTTGATGTTTGCAATTAGACAGAGTGTGTGGATTCCTCGGCTCTGTTCTCTGACTTCTATGATGTGGTGAAGTACCCTGGAAGGAAGGTTTGTAGTGATTCCTAGAATCTGGCAAGTGTCCTTCTTAAGAGGACTGATTCTGTGATATTCTGTACCAATGGCATATATGAAAACCTGTGATTCCCAAGACACCCTTGAAGAGGCACTTCCACTTCTAAGCAGGAGAGCTTTACCAAGGGGGTGATATTTCCAGAATTCAATGTGTCAGTATCTGTCCCTTTGTTCTCTGGAAGTGACAGTCCCAAGATTGATGCAGAAAGGTGAAAGGGACAGAAAAGTAGAGGAAAGAAGGGAAAAGAGCAATGTTTTAACCCCGTTGGAAAGCCCTACCTATGCAGTGAAAGTGGGCATGCTAAGTTGACTAGCCAGGAATCAAATGTTGGGGAGAAATAAATGTTTTCCTTTCTTCTGTACAATGAAAAGTGCTTCTTTATTTCATGGATCAATGCACAGGCTGGCCAATCAGGTGCCAGTGAAATCAGAGTTAATGAAACAGGTCCCCAAATTCTCGGTTTGGTTGTCTGTTGGTATTGAAGGTAACAAAAAGTGAATCAGGAGCATGTTCTTTTTCAGTGAAACAATGAATCAATTCAACTGTGTCTCTATTTTCCATCAGTGAAGGGGTTCTAAGGAAAAGCAGATTCCCTGTATTCATGCCATTTTCTGTTATCCAGCCTGTTTCTATTCTAGATGAGGCAGTAGATGTCACGACTTGGGTGCTATTCCCAATCACAATTTTCTCTATCAAATAAAGACAAAGATTTGTCGGATTAATAATGTTTTAAAACATGGTAACAAGTTCAATGACACATAGAATTCTAAGCGTACTAATTGTTAGAGTTGCCACTAGTGATCACGATAGTAATTGATGTGTCTGTGTTCATAGCCAGCCTGAGACACGGTTTTCTGAGCAAGAGGCATCTCAGAGTTTGTCAGCTTGCCACGGAGCTGCACATTTGGCCAGCAGGGTCTCCACGAGTCATGAGCTCCACCGCAGCCCAGAGCTGCCCAAAATGCAGCTCTTCTCCAGACTTACCACAGGAACTGGGGGTGCCTCCACGTTTGGAAAGCCACCTTGTACCCTGTCCACACTCAATAAATGATGCTTAATAGTGACAGTGGGGGTGTGTATTCCACCTCCCTTTTCCCCTGAACGCCACTGTTTAGGGAGCCACAAATGTTTTCCCAAGTAATGTATTCCATTGCTCGACTGGCTGCACAGTCAAAAGAAACTTTTCCTCCCGTCTCCCTTGAATGTTTCCATATTCTGTGTTTCTTGTCTTGTACATGTACCCGAACTGTGTTGGTGGTTAGGCAGTCATGCTGAGAGGACCCTGCTTCAAATATCTTGTTTCCAGGTAACCAAGTCGAAGAACATGATCCTGGATTCTAGGTATGAGCTGAGTTTGGTTTGCATCCATTCGTTATGAGAAAAAAAATTTTTTTCCCACTTATTATTTTTTCTAAATTGTGGGCATTATGCTGAGACAGAAGACTGGGAATCCAGAGGGTTGGATCCAGAGACTTCCTGACTCTGTGGTTACATGGTGGCTGACTTCGCTGCTAGTAACAAAGGGGTCTACAGGAGAATGAGCTGGCTTTCTCAAGTCACCCTTCTGCCCAGGGAAGGCTCTTCAGAGGTGCCCGGTGCAATGGTACATGTTCGTGCACGTGAGCCCATGTAGAGGGGCATGAGTGCCCATGTGCTTGTGTGTGAATAAATGCAGCACACAGGCAACTCGTGTTTTAAGGGGGCACTAAAATGTCAATTAGGATCTATTATCTAGCAGTTTCTGTGCTTACTTCTCCAGCATGAGTTCTTCCTCTTACAGCTGAATAGGGTCAGCCTTGCGAGATGTCTGAGTCAAAAACCATTTACCTTGGGCATGACCTGAAAAGCCTTCCCTTTCCAAAGGAACGACCCCAGTGGCAGGTGATATAGGGTAAGAGAAATTCACTCTTTCACCTTTTAGGAATTGTCTAAGTAACTCCTCAACAGGACAGTATCCTTGACATTAAAATTCATCAAATCCCTATTGATACCCACTAACCAGTGTAGTGGGTGCAGGGAACGGAGCTTCAAATAACGCAGGCAAACTCCCTTCTCACACAACAAGAGCTGATTATTTGATTACAGTTGAGGTGAGTACGCGGAACAGATTACTGTGTGTTCACAAAGTCAGTGTTTTCCTAGACAGAAAGGTCAGACCTTCCTAAAAAGTTACCTGAAGCCGGAAAACTAAAGGATAAGTAAGATTTTCTCTATAACAAATCTTTTTTTTTTCTTTACTTATGAAAAACTGTTTAATCCAATTAATCATCAAAGAAAGGCAAAATTCAAAAAAATGAGATAGTATCTTTTAATAGAATTTGTTAAAAGAATTTTTATTTTATTTTTTATTGAAGTATAGTCTATCTACTGTAATATTATATAAGTCATAGGTGTACAATATAGTAATTCACAGTCTTAAAGGTTATACCCCATATAGAGTTATTGTAAAACACTGGCTATATTCCCCATGTTGTATGATATATCCTTGAAAATCTTGAGATCACAATAATAAATAAAAAATAATGCATTGAATGTGATTACGGCTTAGAATTTTTCCAAAGCGTTCACAACACAGAGGATCTAGGGTGCGTTTTACACCAATCCGTCCCCTCCCACCACCACTGCCAGGAAGTGAGTGGGGTCCTAACGTCATCCTCACTCCACAAATAAGTAAACCAGACTTTGGGAGGCTTCGGTGAATTACCCTAGCTATTAAGTAGAAGATCAGGAAGTAGTAAGCAAGGCTTCCGATTCCAAGTCCAGGAATCTTCCTAGAACAGCCTTCAGAGAAGTTGGTTGCAGGGCTGAGAATTAGGGCAAATGAACTTCTTTTATGAAGAGATAGGTATAGGTATAGAAAAATAAGAAGGCAAATAAATAAGCAAATTAGACTTTAAAAGCTGGTTTTTAAAAGCTGGTTTTCACATTCATAGTCATCAGCTCTCAGACTGTTTCTAAATTCAGTCTGTGAAATTCTAAGTTTCTCCTCTTTTTCAGGGCTGTTACGGCATGCCAGACAAAGTTTTGTTTAAATAAAAACTTGCCTTTGGAACTCAATAGCTTCCCTGTGTGGGACCTTTATTGTAGCAAGGTGTGGCAGTCATAGTCGGCTGGTTTATTCCAAGTCCCTTCTTAACCCCATTCTCCCTTAGCCACCTCCTACATTAAGTCTGAAAAATAATATACACACTTTCCCAGCTTTCTTTGCAGCTAGCAATGTCCATGTGGTTTGGTTCTGGTCAATAAAATCTGTCCTTTCCTGATAAAAGGATAGATGGTGCCAGCAATTTCCTTTATCTCATGCCTCAAACACAGAAGAGATGGTTTGAGCCAGAGCAACCATCTTTTGACATTGAGGCAATGAGCCATCATGCGGAGAATGGCAGACTAAAAGATAAAAAAACAGTGCTTGGACTGTCTGTCTCGAGAAGTGTTAACTGAAAAATACAAGTCTCTATTTGGTTAAGTCACTATTAATCAAGTGTTCTATTACTTGAAGCCACAAACCAATCTAAACTCTGTGTGTGTGTGTGTGTGTGTGTGTGTATCTCCCTTGAAAACTCTTCTGACTCTTTTCAATACTGGTACATATAAGCAAATACAGCTTAATCACTCTATATGATGTGAATCTATAGACTACATTTGTAATCTGAACTCAAAATATGTATAGTGTCTTCAGACTGTTTCTTTGTGATGTTCTACAAGATATATACACCTAAACCTATAGCAATAATAGGTAGGCACACACAACAAATTCCACATCAACTCATTATTCCTGAAGACATACTTTAACTGCCTGTGGAGTAATTATCCCCAAATCTAGAAAGAATCTTGAGTACGATGAGGTTAAAATATGAGAAAGAAAGGAGTTGACAGAACCTCAGATTACCCTGAGAGTAAATAGTTTTGGATCCCAAAGCAACCACTCTAAAATTTCTTTTTATTGAAATGCATTCTTATTTTCATCACTGCCATTCTCAAAACCCCAATAAATAGATGGTGTAAATGATCTGGAAGACTCTTTTTATCCAAACTGCTGCTGGTTAAGCCAGGCTGACTCACCTGCATAAGCGTCAGTTGCTGGGTCCCCTTCTCTCTACCTGTGCTCTTAGATCCTGGTGGGCTTTCTTTTGCTCATAATATCCTGGCTATGAATTTTTGGATCCATTTCCCAGCAGACATCCACCTCTACCCTGCTCCTCTAACTGCTGAGAACATCCTGATTCTCCTTCTAGAATTTGGGGCCTCCGCTCTAATAATTTATGAGTGCAGTTGTTCTTGTACCGTGACTATCTCCTAGAACTTCACATTGCACCTCCATCTCAGTTGGACTTGGATGAGAAGGAAATCCAGCCCCACTCCAGCAGAAAATCCCCATTTTCCCTCCATGCCCAGGAACAGGAAAGTTTCAGACAATATAGTAAAGCCAGAGGTAAAAATGGTCTTCCATATCATTTACACCATCAATTTATTGGGGTTTGGAGAGCAGCAGTGATGAAAATAAAGGGTGGCAGCCTCTAGACATTTGTCCTGGTCATAAGTGATCCCTGGTTTCATCTGTGTTATCATCCACATGAAGAGAAGTGAAGACAGACCATCGTGTCGGTCATGAACAAAACCATCTTAAACTGAAGAGGCTCCCTGAAATGGGAAGAGTGGGAAACACCTGGTAAAGGGAATCTTCTAGATCTTTCTGGAAGGAAATTATCCAACACCAAGAGCAGTAAAAACTGATTGTGTGAACTTTACGATTTGACCATGACGGGTTCTAGAAGCAACACTGCGCTCTTCTCCCCTCCTCCACCATCACCACGTAGTAAGGTTTGGGCAGTAATGAGGAAGCAGCTTTCCCCCATAATCTATATCACGGAGTGTCATGTGTTTTCAGTCATTAGTTACAAGGATTCAGTTAAACTCAGTAGGTTTAGGTGATCCTGCTTGAGAAATGTAATACGTGTTCCTAAGTACTTTGAACAAACTCCAAATATGTTCAAAGAGGAGGGTTTTCAAACTCTGTAGTAGCTAATGGAATTGTATTTAGTTGGATAGGAAGGTCTGTCGTTTGGGGTATTTACTGTGCTCTCAGGTTACTCTGAAACATACAAGCGAGTGAGTCTTATGTGCACGGTTACATGCAAACAGAGCTTGAGAGGAATCCACAGACACTGCCCATCACCTACACAAGACCCATCGCCATCGCCTGTATCTCACTGAACCCTGATTTTTGTTCACGTTCACCCTGTATTCCAGGGCAGGCTGAGCCTTCCTCCTGCTGCAGGGGTCAGTGCTGACTGATCCAAGCTAACTAGGGTTATTCTGTTTCCTGGACCACTGATTCACCAAGGGATGGACCCAGTGCACAATTCTGGCCAGTAAGTAAAGTCTGGAACTTCTGGGAAAGTTTTCTTTGCCCTTAAGAAAATGGAAATATGAAAGATACCTATTTTCCTATCTCTGAATGTCACTCAGATGTGATACTGGGTTCAGTCAACTTGTGACCTTGAAGAAGAAAAATCCCAGATTATTGCAAGAAAGCTGACATCATTGAGCTACTGAATGAACTTCCCTGGGATTACCCAGTGCCCAGACTTCCTGTGAAGTAAGATCATACACCTCGTTATTTGTTAAGTCACTTTTAACTCGGCCATTTGTTACTTGCAGCTGAATGTGTCCTAAGTGATACAACAAGCATCCCTAGAGGCACAGAATCTTGAGATTGTTTGGGGTGGAGAAAGAGTAACTCAGACTCACAGAGAAGATGTGGCTTGCCTTAGTTACAGAAGCCAGATTTGCTCACGGGACTATGTGTTTTCCACTCTACCATGCTGTCATATAGGGTGTTGCTTGTTAAATTAAATCCGCTGGCATTCAATTTCATTTGAATGATTTTATTACGATTTTGATGTCATTTCAAATAAAATATTTAGCTTGCCTAACCAGGGAATGGGAAATCTTTAGTCAGAGGGTTAGAAACTAGACTCAGAGACTTCCCTGGTGGTGCAGTGGTTAAGAATCCACCTGCCAATGCAGGGGACATGGATTCAAGCCCTGATCCAGGAAGATCCCACATGCCGTGGAGTAACTAAGTCCGTGCGCCACAACTACCGACCCTGCGCTCTAGAGCCTGCGAGCCACAACTGCTGAGCCCACGCGCCACAACTACTGAAGCCCGTGTGCCTAGAGCCTGTGCTCCCCTACAGGAGAAGCCACCACAACAAGAAGCCCGCGCACCGCAACTAAGACCCAACCCAGACAAAAATTAAAATAAATAAATAAATTTATTTAAAAAAAAAGAAACTAGACTCAGCCTTAGAATTTATTGCCTACCACTATGAATCAAGCCAACGTCAGAAAACTGAGAAAAAGAATAAACAGTGAGACAGCTGCCTCCTGATCTGTCACCGATATATGGCAAGGCTAGACATGCCCAACAGTTACAACCAAGCCATAAATATATATTCTATACTTAACCCCACGATCTTAAAAGTTGTTTGATTTTCATTATTGATGTTTGCACACCCTCCGGGTCTTACATTCTAAATCCATTATCTTGTACCGTCATGGTATTAGAAAAAAGGGAAAGTGCTTTTAAAAAAATTCCATTTTGCATAGGTTCACAGACCCTTGGCCCACTACCATTTGCATCCTGAGTGTAAGGGAATTAACGCATTTATAATACAACTGAAGACGCCCAGCACAAAGGTACTCCAGAGGAGACAGGACCGAGTTTATGAGTGCTGGGAGGGCTGTGTGTCTGGTGAGAAAGGGGGCAGATAAGGGGAGTTGTTTAAATAATAAAGCTTCAGAGTCTAGCAACAAGTGCTTTAAAATATCTGTTATAAATAAGTTGCAAACTCATAACATATCATTTATAATGCCAGATCCACCATCTCTGCCAAAAAGACTTTTTTGGCAGAGAATTCTCTCTCTCCTTTAGCAGCGTGAGCTCTACCTAAGAAGCTAACGTATACTGATGCATCACCACCGTTATAGGAGGTTGGGAGTGATTTCCATTCACCTCCTGCAAATAACCCTCCCTCCGACATAAGATGTGGAAAGCCAAACCGAAAGGTCCTCTGTGTTTGGAAAAGTTGCTGTATTTGGATCATGGCAGCCTTTTTGTGGCAAAGATGAGAGCTGGTGAACCCAGGAGAATGTCTGATGAAATGCTGACAGCTACGTTATCACTGTTCACATCTTCCACTGTAATGTTGCCAAATTGGCAACCAAAGCCACACAAAGTTAATATTCTGCTTGGAAAATAGTCTCTCCTCAAGTACTAGCAATACTTGCTTTTTCACAACTCTCTAGAGCACAGGGTCTTCTGGGAACTTCCCTAAGGACCTCTGTGGGCCGTGCATAGTGGCTGCAACCTCCGTCTTAGAGACCTCACTGATTCGTCCTAGAGAATTGCCAACAGGAGGTTTCTCTAGTTTTAAAGTCCCGTTCCTCTAATTAGCTGTTTCCCAGATTTTTCCATGGAAGGATATTTCTCCAGTAGCCCACCAGTTTATTTCTAGACTTTAAAAGACCCCTCTCAAAGAAGTCACACGGGAATGAAAATAAAACTGAAGGTCAGGGATCCATGGCAGACATGCATTTAGGAAGCCCATCTTGTTTCTTAGACAAGAGAATTTCCTTTCTACTTTCAGTATGTGCTGAGTGGAAAGGAAAGAAGCGCGTCTGGGGAGGCACATCTTCATTTAGTCACTTACAAGATCTCATCTTATTTTAGTGACGTTTACATGCATGACTGGTAATTAAGTCTTATTAAATCAGAATTTCTTTTGCATTTAAATATGAGCTTTAATTATATAAAACCACCACTGCTGTAAAAATGATGGTAGGCATTTCTTTGAGCTTTGAGTGCCCTCTACTGGAACAAGAAAAAAGTGAAAAATCAATAGCACAGAGGTCTTGGTAGGGTTTTGTCCTAACGACTAAAATGGTATTATTATTGGGGAAATAATAAGAACTGCGAGAACTCAACCTATCTCATTCACAGTGACCTGATCGTGATCAAAATTTTTTCTAAAAATGACTTATTTAATGGAGCTCATGGTGGACATCTTGCGGGTTTTACATTTACAAAAACTCCTGAAAGTATGGACAAGAAGCGCCTTGGTAGCTGGTTGGCCTGCTGTCTTATTTCCAGTGACTCCAAGTCTCCATGCCATTAGTTTTTGGTTTACAGCCGTGGCCTCTGAAGTGGAGTTAGTGCCTGGACCAGTTTTCTTTATTAAACTTTTTTCTTCCAAAACCTTGCATGATTTCAACTTCATTTGGTTGCCACATTTCCTAAGTCAGCCTCACAGGCCTTTCGCCCTTTCTGCTCTTCCCACTTTCTCCCTGCTCTCTTCTTTTTTTCATCTGTAGCCACCCCTTGACCTGTCTGCTCCGCTCTGACCTCCGAAATGGCCCCTGTGCACCACCAAGTTCCTCTTTTCATCGCCACCCAACGAACATCGTCACGCCCACTGTCAACAAGACCAAGCCTGGACTCCCTCCCTGGTCTCTGTTTAATCAGACTCTCCACCCCTCCCTATTTCAATTTATGTCCTAACATGTCTGGACTTCATGGTTTATTATTTCAACCACATTGTCATCAACCCACTCATTTCCACCAGCCCTTTGATCGTCTGCTGTAGAAGCTTTGCAAATAATCTATTCTACAAAAGCCTGATGATTCATTCTAACTGACTCCAATTTCTAAGCTTTGAAGCACTGCTGAAGAAAATCATATTGCTTTGTTCATTGGCTGATGACGAATTCTTTGGGCTAATCTTAGGTGAGACCTCAGGAATGCTCAACCATGTTCTTTCTTATCTGTAGTTTGCTTACTTTTCTAATCCTTTAAGGATCACTCAAACCTTGCCTTCTCCCCTCATTCTAAACACTCAATTTGCTTCTTAATTTTCAGAAAGAAACTGAGGCTGCTGGACCTTAAATTCCCATATCCTGCACTTCCTGGTTTCTTTATATCTGCATCCTTCTTCCCTTCTGCAATGGGAGATTAGCATTTTCTCCATTTGCTTTGGATTCTACCCCCTCTCAACCCCCTTTTTCTTTTCTCTCTTTTTTGTTTTTTTGCTTTTGCAATGATCTGTTCAGTTTTTCTCTCTCCCCAAGGTACTTCTTCCTTAGACTCAGACTATAAACATTCCAGATTCTCCACCGTTCCGCTTCCCCCACCCAAAATGTATGACCCTTTCCCAACCTTGACTCTCCCACAAATGACGGCCCCGTATTTCCCCGGCTTCACTGTGAAGCTTTTGCAAAGAGTAGCTTGTATTCCTTGCTTCTACTTTCCATTAAACACTCACTCCTCTATACAACCCACTTTGGTTTTATTTTTCTATCACAAATCAGGAACTGCTCTCTCAAAGGCAATGAAAGGCCTTTGTAACATGAGGTTCCCAGGATTACCTACCTTGTTCTCAGCCATCCTTAGCTGATGCGCCAGAGCCCAAGACTGGTTATGCTCTAATCCACTGCCCAGCCATTAGGAAGAAGGAAATGATACAGAAAGAGGCATCTCTTCCCCTGAAGGACGTTTACCAGAAGCTGTGCACACTAGTGTAACTTAACTTTAATTCAATGGCTTGAATGCAGTCACACGTCTAGACCTGGGTGCAAGGGAATATTCTGGCTGGCCAAATATCCAACCAAAATTGGAGGTTCTATGACTAAGGAAGAAGGAAAAAACTAATATTGGGGCATTTTGAAATCTGTGTACTAAATGCTAAACAAAGGTACAAAGAAATTAATGAGAGTGGGGCTTAAAAATACAATGAAATGCACTTATTTTTTTTAACTTCATGGAATTTTGATTTGATATTTTGTGTAATTTCTATTGTTTGAAAATTAGTGAAGTTTTGTATCTTAATCTATGCTTCATGTTTTCTAAATGTTTTATGAATATATAAAAAGAGGACATACTTTTATTCTTTTAAATTAAAAATAAATAGATACATACTAATTTATCCTTATGGATATTATATACATTTCACATGCCAAAGATTTTTTAAAAAATAAGTTTCTTTAACAGACACTGTATTAATGACTACAGCACTCTGACATTTTCCTAACTTTTTTCCTATATTTGAGTTTTGTTTTTTTTTTTGCAATATGAAAGTGATTTTTTTTTTTTTCAGATCACAAGGACTCGACAATTATATCGACGGCAAGGGCTTTACTTTCTATTCTGTAGGAATTTTCAAGCTGTAATTTTTTTTTTTAATTCCACTTTGGTCATAGTAGAGTATCAAGTTATATATTTAAACTTATACATCTCTCATTCTCAGTAATTTTGGAACCTGATACTATTCATAAGGAATTTGGTGCATTTTACTTCATCTACTCTTCCCTTGTTCTACTTCTTAATTGCTATTAATTGACCTGGGATAATAGATCCATTGTGTTATTACATGATGAATTTCATGATACGCCATTATATTTTAAAGAACTGTTTTGACTTGTGCATTATGTTTCTGATTTATATATACATGTATAAATTACGTGTCATGTAATCACTCTGTATGCTTTATTGGTTTTAATGTCTACTTTGAGTCCTTTTATGTTTAACTTTTCCATTCTTGAATAGTTGCTCTTATTTAAAATCTCCATCTTCATCATTTGAAGTACATCTTTACGTTTATTTTGTTCTGCTTTGTGTTAGTAAAGGCATGCAGAGTTCCATTTTATGAGTGCATTTTGAGAATTTTTGTATTGCTTCGTACATACTACCACTCAATTGGGGTATGATATTCTTGTAATGTGTCCCAGATACATTACTCAGAAAACTTAAACAAATCAGCTGTAATATTATTAGAACGAACACAGAAGTTTTGCAACATGGTTGGTTCTGATATGTGTGCATCAGTGGTCTTTCCTAAACCACAGGAGCTGGTTTGTTGAGATGTGTCAACTTAAAGCACTACAAATACGAAATGTGTTTTATTCCTTTTTTCTTAATCTCCCCTTAAACTTTGTCTTCAAAGTTTACACTGTGGTAAATTTCCCATCTATATCTCTTAACAATATCTTGGGCAGATTCCATAATATTTTCTTTACAAAAATGCATCCAGATTAAAGATTCAATCATAAAGTTGATTTAAACAACTGTATCTTCTTCCTAACATAAGTTTGATCCATAACACTAAGAATCTGAAGTGTAAATTAAGATCTGGTTATCTTTTTAAATTACACTCTCCCCTCTGCTCTATGGAGAGCTTTGTAGGCTTGGAGACAGCTATGTTAAAACTGCAGAGGGTGATCCCAGGCTTAAGGGATTAACACATAAAATAAATAATAAGACAAAATAAATTAAAATGTTCTCATGAAGTAAAGAGTTTGATGTGTTCTAGGAACTATTAAAGGCCAAAGTGACTTGGGGTTGGTCAAAGAAAAGTCCAAAGGCATGAGATGTGGTTGAAGACCTAGGCAGAGGCCAGATCCTGGAGGACTATGAAAGCCATAAAGGGACTTGAGATTTTATTCTAGCCTCAGTGGGAAACCATCAGAAACTTTTGGACAAAGGAGATAGGTGCTCTGATTTATACCTTTAAAAGGCATCTCTGACCACTGTGGGGAGAATAGTCTGTGGGAGGCAAGAGTAGAAGAAGGAAGACCAGTTAAGGAAGGATGGCAGTGGTCCAGGCAAGACATGCCCATGACCTGAATCAGGGTGGTGTCCAGAAAGATGTCGAGAAGACTCCAGATTGTGCATATATTTTGAATATTCAGACAACAGGATGTGCTGATGGACTTGACACGGTGTGGGAAAGAAAGAGAGAGTGAAGGATGACTTCATATATTTGACCTGAGCAATTGATGAATGGAGGTGCCATTGACAGGATATGGTACAGGAAGAGAAAATATGATGAAAATAAGGAATCAAGAATTCAGTTTTAGACATGTTTGCTTAAGAAGCCTATTGCATTGGAGTGGAAACGTTAGGTGGGTCTGGAGTTCCCAGAGGAGCTCTGGGCTGTAGATATAAAGGCATAACCATCAGATATATATGTATATAGTATATAAAGCCATGGGAATGGAAGAAATCACCAAGCAAGCATATATTTAGGAGAGAAGAGATCCAAAGACTAAGCCCTGTGGGATCCCAACATTTCGATGTTGGGAAGATGAGGGGGAAGACGCAAAGGAGATTGAGAAGGAAGGACCAGTCCAACAGGAAAACTGGGGTGGTGGCCTCAAAGCAGAGTTAGAGACATTTTAGAGTATATTTCAAGAATTGTGTTCAATCACTAATCATTAGAGAAATGCAAATCAAAACTACAATGCGGGGCTTCCCTGGTGGCGCAGTGGTTGAGAGTCCGCCTGCCGATGCGGGGGACATGGGTTCGTGCCCCGGTCCGGGAGGATCCCACATGCCGCGGAGCGGCTGTGCCCGTGGGCCATGGCCGCTGAGGCTGCGCGTCCGGAGCCTGTTGCTCCGCAGCGGGAGGGGCCACAACAGTGAGAGGCCCGCGTAACGCAAAACAAACAAACAAACAAACAAACAAAAACTACAATGCGGTATCACCTCACCAGTGGCCATCATCAAAAATTCTACAAACAATAAATGCTGGAGAGGGTGGGGAGAAAAGGGAACCCTCTTGCACTGTTGGTGGGAATGTAAATGGATACAGCCACTATGGAGAACAGTATGGAGGTTCCTTAAAAACTAAAACTAGAACTACCATATGACCCAGCAATTGCACTACTGGGCATATACCCTGAGAAAACCATAATTCAAAAAGAGTCATGTACCAAAATGTTCACTGCAGCTCTGTTTACAACAGCCAGGACATGGAAGCAACCTAAATGTCTATCAACAGATGAATGGGTAAAGAAGATGTGGCACATATCTACAATGGAATATTACTCAGCCATAAAAAGAAATGAAATTGAGTTATTTGTAGTGAGGTGGATGGACCTAGAGTCTGTCATACAGAGTGAAGTTAAGTCAGAAAGAGAAAAACGAATACCATATGCTAACACATATATATGGAATCTAAGAAAAAAAAATGGTTCTGAAGAACCTAGGGGCAGGACAGGAATAAAGACACAGATGTCGAGAATGGACTTGAGGACACGGGGAGGAGGAAGGGTAAGCTGTGACAAAGTGAGAGAGTGGCATGGACACATGTACACTACCAAACGTAAAACAGATAGCTAGTGGGAAGCAGCCTCATAGCACAGGGAGATCAGCTCGGTGCTTTGTGACCACCAAGAGGGGTGGGATAGGTGGGGTGGGAGGGAGATACAAGAGGGAGGAGATATGGGGATATATGTATATGTATAGCCCATTCACTTTGTTATAAAGCAGAAACTAACACACCATTGTAAAGCAATTATACTCCAATAAAGATGTTAAAAAAAAAAAAAGAATTGTGTTCATATCTTCTTTAGTAGCCTTGGCTTCATCTCAGGCTAACAGCTTACTGAGAACAGGAAAAAAATTTTCCTGTTTCCACACCAAAATTATTTTAGAAGTAGGCTTTTCCTTGCACTTCCTGGACAATAATTGCTTTTCCCTGTGTGATGTTATTTTCTCAAGACCTCGCATGTATATGGCTCCCCTTCCCACTTACAGGGCAGTCACATCATATGCAAATTTAACTCGTGTGATTTGAATTCCTTGAACTGGAAGGAAAGAGAGTACATAACAGTGTTGTGGGTGATTCTACCTGCCACTCTACTCTATGCATATGCCCAAGATTAGGGGAAGTGGATGTGAATCTCATGTTCTTCAGGGGTTATACTCACAAAGCAATATGTTATGAACCTTTGGGTGGACAGTGGAATTTTTCAATATAATTTCATTGTACATAATATGAGCCCTATGTTCGATGTGATCTCGCCCTGCCTGAACCAGAGTGGGAGGCAGACTGTCCAGGTTAAGTGTGTCAACAGAAAAGGTGTGTGGAATACTCTTAGCTTGAGTCCTGGCAGGTCACCCTCACGTCCTTCTCTACATTGTGCAGCCATTAGGCATCCTCTGTGTGACTGAAGTGGAGTTTTCTTCATCCAACACTCAGGTTTTCTGGCTACGTTAGATTCAACACACTTTCCTTTTTTTTTTTTTGCGGTACGCGGGCCTCTCACTGCTGTGGCCTCTCCCGTTGTGGAGCACAGGCTCCGGACGCGCAGGCTCAGTGGCCATGGCTCACGGGCCCAGCCACTCCGCGGCATGTGGGATCTTCCCGGACCAGGGCACAAACCCGCGTCCCCTGCATCGGCAGGCGGACTCTCAACCACTGCGCCACCAGGGAAGCCCTCCTTGTTTTTTCTGAAGTACAGTTAATTTACAATGTTGTGTTAGTTTCTGGTGTGCAGCAAAGTGATTCAGTTATACATATATATATTCTTTTTCATATTCTTTTCCATTATGGTTTATTACGGGATATTGAATATAGTTCCCTGTGCTATATGGTAGGACCTTGCTGTTTACCTATTATATATATATATTAGTATGTATATGTTAATCCCAAACTCCTAATTTATCTCTACCTCCCCTCACCCCGCTCTCCCCTTTGGTAACTGTAAGTTTGTTTTCTACATCTGTGAATTTATTTCTGTTTTGTAAATAAGTTCATCTGTATCTTTTTTTTTTTTTAGATTCCACATGTAAGTGATATCATATGGTATTTGTCTTTCTCTGTTTGACTTCCTTCACTTAGTATGTCCATCCATGTCGCTGCAATGGGCAGTTTCATTCCTTTTTATCACACCAGTCAGAATGGCCATCATCAAAAATTCTAATAATAAATGCTGGAGAGAGTGTGGAGAAAAGGGAACCCTCCTACACTGTTGGTGGGAATGTAAATTAGTGCAGCCACTATGGAGAACAGTATGGAGGTTCCTTAAAAAACAAAAAATAGGGTTGCCATGTGATCTTGCAATCCCACTCCTGGACATATATCCAGAGAAAACTCTAATTGGAAAAGATACATGCACCCCAATGTTCATAGCAGCACTATTCACAATAGCCAAGACATGGAAGCAACCTAAATGTCCATCGATAGATAAATGGATAAAGAAGATATGCTGTGTGTGTATATATATACACATATATATACACACACAGTGGAATACTGTTCAGTCAACGCACTTTCTCTTGATCCCTAACATACTCAGAACATCTATGTTGGTGGTTACTTTCTCAATTTTCTCAGAAATAGTCCGTCTTCTTCCTCAACAACAGCGCCTCTATTGCTTCTACTGAGGTGACTACATCACTCACAGCAGTACTGTTCAGGGGGGTGAATCTTTTGGTTTGTTTACTTTGTTTTATTTATTTTTTTATTTTAGAAAACTTACATGAAACAGCACATTGAACTAGTCATTTCTCATTTTAGCAACATAACAGTCCTCTGTGTTTGTTCAAAGAAAAAATAAGCAGTCACTTTAAATATGTCAAGTGAGACAAGCACATAGGGGTTTTGCTGTTGGCAAGGCAAGCTGTCAGCATCACCTCTATGGATGGATAAAGCTGGGCTTGCCCCTCTCTTCTGCATCAGTTGATTCATACTGAGGCCAGATAGCCATCCTGAAGAGGAAGAAATGAAGCTTTGAGGTTCCAAGTTCTTAGAGGATGTCTGATGGCCTCCGGTGGCCCTGAGTAAGACCAACAGATGACAAAAAGGGGCTCCCAGGAGAGTTGGATTTAAACTCAGACTCAGGGCCCGTGTTGATGGGAGGAGCTTCACCTGGCTGCAGAAGTTCTATGACCCCTATGGACCAGTGTCTGGGTACCATAGTGTGCCCTGGGGAAACCATCTGTGCATGAGTGCAAAGTGATAGGATTATGTCTTGCAGTTTGGACTGGCTTGGTGTGAAGCAACCCCGGATGAGAAGAATCCTTCCTGTGGGGAAGCAATTTCCTTCACACCCTGGAAGCAGAGGTGGGGTCGGGGTGGGCTTCAGTGCCTTGGAGCTTTATGAGTAGTGGAGGCCTTGCCCTGGAAAGCTTGTCTTCCTGTCTTTGTGGTAACACCATGCATTAGCGGCCGCACTAGAGAAAGAGTCTCCCTCGGGGGAAATGGCCAAACTTTCCCATTTCCTCCTCTGTAAGGGTTATTAATTGCTACTGGTCCCCTTCCAATGAGAAAGCATAGGTTGGGTACCTCCAGAGGGCAAGCCTTAGTAGAACAGAGGTAGGGAGTCATATGATTTGGACATAAGGAGGAATGAGACCTTATTTTGCACAAGCTGGGAAGTGGGTCATATCCTCCTAAGAACTTTTATGTAGAATTTGGATATCGCCTCAAAGAAAGATACCCGTGACCCCAAAGGCGGTGACATTGCCGTTACCAACGAGGAGGTAGAGTTTCTGGGAAGCAGAATGCATCTAAAAGTCAGATCCAATTGTCTGCTGCTCAACTGATGTCATTAAAAATGCGTGTCTGTGGCCAAGGAAGTAGGAGCTACACTCTCAGCTCTCAGGCAGAGAAAAGAGTGTGGTGCCCGGATCTATCCCGAAAGCCCTGCTCACTCAGATCGCTGGTCCACGGGGAGGGAGTCGCTTCCATCCTCTTCCCACATGACAATCAAAATCACACCCCAGACTTCACTTTTCTCACTTCTCCTACACAAGGGCTCATGCTTGGGCATAAGATAATGAGGACAGGCTCTGTCACCCACAATGTGGCAAGATAAGATGTAGCATAGTCAGAAGAAATTATTTTAGGGCCCCTCCCCCAGAGTTTGCGCTGGTGACTCAATTCATCCCCTTTATGGCTAAATGGCTGAGAGCAGATCCGGGATCCTCAGATGTCCTAAGTTTTAATTCTGGCTCTACCACTGACTTCATTTCTGTAGTAGGTGTACTATAAACGTCTCCAGGCATATGGCGCCTGGAAGATGATATTCAACTCTAACTCACCTTACCAAATTATAAAGAACACCAAATTTTATCGTGAAGTCCCCTGGGAAGTTGAGTCTACATCTGCATCATCCTCCAGGCCGCCAGACATCAGCCCCTCCCCCAGCCCCTCCACAGCCCTCCACCACAGCGATGCTTTGTGAACATTCACTCTCCATAAACTGAGATTTCCCCAAACATAATTGCGGCATTGTTTTTTAAATCTGACACATTTTTAGTAATGTTTTTAAAACGATGACTACTAGATCTTTCTCAGAGTTAATCCTATGAAAATCACACTGGCTCTGTCAAGTAATGGGTTTCTTACATTGGCCGATAAAACCCATCCTCTGCCTCATACAGTTTTCAGTCCTTCATTCTGTCTCCAAGAAGATAATCATTGATCCCAAAGACATTGTGGATGTTCCACAAAGGAACTGAAAAACATTTAGGGTCAATGAAGATAAGAGAAACTCTAGTTTAAAAAAGAATAAGCAGTGGACTTATGGCATTGAACTTGCCGCATGAGAAGGAGGAAAAACAGGAGGGGAAGAATGTCGTACCGGAACTAATGAGTTATTATCTGAGCCAACAGTAAACTTAAAGGTCGAGGAAGAGAAACATTTCTTTATTCTTGTGCCTCAGTTTGTTTATCTGGTAAATAGGGGTAACAAATCAGCCTCCCTTAGTAGAGATTTATATTTTTGCCCAGTTTATAACTATAATTAGTTAGTATTCACTCACTAACTACAGAACTATAAACGCCCACCAGGCACATTATACATAGCTTCCCATAGAGAATAAAATACTTTTATTGGTCCCTGAATGACTTTACCTATAGATTAAATGTGTCTGAAGGTTGTATTTTCTTTGCTTGTTTGTTTCCAGAGAGGTGAGTAATGTACATTACTGCAGTAATGTCATATTTTTAAAGCAGTGACCTATTTAACCTCTTTATTGTAATATTTATATGTAGGATTACTGACTCCATAAAACTCTAATAAATTCTGAGGAACTGGTTGCTAAAGGTTTAAGACTTAAACATTAAAATTCCACGCATTCACTAAATATTCCCAAAGAAATAGAAATACCCGGAAGTATATAACCATTGTTTTGGGCATTTATTTGAATATAAAAGAAAGGGGTGGCTTATATATCCATCTAATCTCATTCCCCGAGTTTCTGTATGAATCAGATGATAATTGATTATACATTGGGTAATGCAAATTGTTTCCCAAAATGAGTATTTATATTGGATCACGATTCCTGAACCACAACGCCTGCAGGCCAGACTTCAGAATTCGTTGTACATATTTTCAGAAAGGCAACGTGAGCACATAATGTATATTGTGCAACACCCCCCATTGGGGCCTGGGAGAGGTACTCGGACATATTAACTTTTATACCGTGAAATAAACATGTAAAGCTTCAAGCTAAGTGGGAGTTTCTAAGTTCAAGCTACTACCACCAAGTTGTCTCAAATCAGTTCAGATAATTTACCCCAAATAATAAGTTTCCAGAGTTGCCCCTGACGCAGAATTATGCGTGACTGTGGATCTGTATTCTTGAAAGCATTTGGGACACTCTGCATCCACCCACGGGAAAGTCTTTGAAAATTTAATGGACACCCAGGGACGATACAATATCACATGTATGTTAACAACCGTGGGCTCACGTTTTCAGGAACTCACCAAATACGTAAGCCAAGGAAGTTTCCTGCCTTGGGCCCCAGGATTGAAAATGAGTAAATTCACGATACTACCCAGATGGAGTTGGAAGAAAGGCAGGAAGACAGCCTTAAAGGAGAGAGAAGAGGACCTGCCAGAGAGGGAGGGGAGAAACCATGCGAGTATGTGTTGACCTCAGGAAACACCTTGTTTTTTTTGTTTTTGTTTTTGTTTTACATCTTTATTGGAGTATAATTGCTTTACAATGGTGTGTTAGTTTCTGCTTTATAACAAAGTGAATCAGTTATACGTATACATATGTTCCCATATCTCTTCCCTCTTGCGTCTCCCTCCCTCCCATCTTCCCTATCCCACCCCTCCAGGCGGTCACAAAGCACCGAGCTGATCTCCCTGTGCTATGCGGCTGCTTCCCACTAGCTATTTATTTTACATTTGGTAGTGTATATATGTCCATGCCACTCTCTCGCTTTGTCACAGCTTCCCCTTCCCCCTCCCCATATCCTCAAGTCCATTCTCTAGTAGGTCTGTGTCTTTATTCCTGTCTGTCTGTCATACAGAGTGAAGTAAGTCAGAAAGAGAAAGACTAATACCGTATGCTAACACATATATATGGAATTTAAGAAAAAAAAATGTCATGAAGAACCTAGGGGTAAGACAGGAATAAAGACACAGACCTACTAGAGAATGGACTTGAGGATATGGGGAGGGGGAAGGGTAAGCTGGGACGAAGTGAGAGAGTGGCATGGACATATATACACTACCAAACGTAAGGTAGATAGCTAGTGGGAAGCAGCCGCATAGCACAGGGACATCAGCTCGGTGCTTTGTGACCACCTAGAGGGGTGGGATAGGGAGGGTGGGAGGGAGGGAGACGCAAGAGGGAAGAGATATGGGAACATATGTATACGTATAACTGATTCACTTTGTTATAAAGCAGAAACGAACACACCATTGTAAAGCAATTATACTCAAATAAGGATGTAAAAAAAAAAAAAAAAGAGGAAATGTGCAGTTTAGAGGATAAATGACAAACTGTAGTTTCTTATTGCCAAAATGATCAGGAACTCAAAAATATGTCCATAAAATTTTTCCCTTACATAGTGGAGAATATGGACATCAATTAGCAGATAATGACCCCAAAAAGAGAGGCTCCCAAGAATTCTTTGAGGGTTTACAGAATTGCTGAAGTAAAGAAAAGGTCAATTGTAAAGAGAAAGTATCTAGGGGGCTGTGGATGGAGTTGTTATTTGGAATAAACTAGAAAGGTTTCCTTTCATTGCAAAGCACTGGTGGGAAAATGAAACACTGGCAATGAGAATGAGGGCAATAAAGAAGTAGGAGGGGGAAATCACCAGAAAAGGGAAAGAAGTTCAGTTATGACGTTAAAAGAGATATAAATAAGGGAAATATAAATAATCATGTGAATGGGCAGTTATCATCCTAAGATTTGCTTCCTTAAAATATGTTTAAAACAATGTCAGGGGCTTCCCTGGTGGCACAGTGGTTAAGAATCTGCCTGCCAATGCAGGGGACAAGGGTTCGAGCCCTAGTCTGGGAAGATCCCACATACCGCAGAGCAACTAAGTCCGTGCACCACAACTACTGAGCCCATGCACCACAACTACTGAAGGCCATGCGCCTAGAGGCTGTGCAGAGAAGCCACGGCAGTGAGAAGCCCGCGCACCACAATGAAGAGTAGGCTCCGCTCGCCACAACTAAAGAAAGCCTGAGCGCAGCAACGAAGACCCAAGGCAGTCAAAAATAAATAAATAAAAATAAATTTTTTAAAAAATGAGAGAAACAGGGCTTCCCTGGTGGTGCAGTGGTTGAGAGTCCGCCTGCCGATGCAGGGGACACGGGTTCGTGCCCCGGTCCGGGAAGATCCCACATGCCGCGGAGCGGCTGGGCCCGTGAGCCATGGCCGCTGAGCCTGCGCGTGCGGAGCCTGTGCTCCGCAACGGGAGAGGCCACAGCAGCGAGAGGCCCGCGTACCGCAAAAAAAAAAAAAACAAAAAAAAAAAACCGAGAGAAATATTAGTGAAGTCTTTTTTTAACGGAATCAGGAATTCCCTGCCATTGACTGTGGTCATGGAAGAACACGTACTGAAATCCTTCTTTAGGATGAAAGTACTTAACTGAGACATGAACATGAAATTTATCTAAGCTCTTTATTCTCATGCGGAAAGCCAACTTGAGCTGAGAAGGGAGGAGACTGAAGACTGATATCGACAAGTTGCAAATCTCCAGATGGAATTATGAATAAGATGATGTAGCCAGTAGACCTCCTAGTCCTTAGAGATGTTAAGAGAGAGCAGTCCCAAGCATTCAATTTGCTACACTTTAGATTCACACAAACAGCCACCTCTACAGAACACTGACCTACTTCCAGAAGATCTGTTTAGGAACATGCTCCAAAACCTTTTCTCTGAGGGAGCCAGACCCCCATTTTCCTTTGACAAATGTTTTCTTTTGGAGCCTGGTTTGCAGGGAGCGGAGTGGTCCTCACTTGAAGAACCGTTGTGACCCATTCAGACGCTACTCTGAAGCAGCACTGCATCTGAGGAACTGTAACACCAGGATCCAGAACCTCTTCTCCCTTCCTCACTCTCACTACACACTGAGTGATTACTGCAAAACCAACAGTGGCATCTCAAGGGTAGCAAGGAATCACATCAGACTAGGCAGGACCATTTGTGTTCAACAGTGATACTAAGTCATAGTGACAGAAGAAAGAACAGCAGAAAATAGGCTAGTAGATTTTTCAGATTCTCAGTTATCTCTCAGAGAGGTTGCAACATCTTACTGGTTTCCTCATTAATTAGTGAATTAAATAATGTCATTGGTGAATTCAGTAAAGTTGCAGGTTACAAGATTAATTTACAGAAATCTGTTGCATGTCTATACACTAATAATGAACTATCAGAAAGAGAAGTCAAGAAAATAATCCCATTTGCAATGACGTCAAAAAGAATGAAATATCTAGGAATAAATTTAACCAAAAAAGTGAGAGAACCGTACTCTGAAAACTCTAAGACATCAATGAAAGAAGTTGAAGACAATACAAATAAATGGAAAGATATACTGTGTTCATGAATTGGAAGAATTAGTAATATTAAAATATTCATGCTACCAGTCTCTGGATACAAACCATCTTTTTCTTTGTGTTATTAAAATGATTTTGGTTTATGGAGATGGGTTAAAGGATCTCATCTTTCCTATTATTTAGTGCCAGGCCCTTTATTTTGCTAAATAAGTTTGACATAATGTAAAATAAACTGAAATAAGGTAGAGATTTCTATTGCCAGCAATACAGAGGACAGGAACCCTGAGTGGTTCTCTTGCTACACATTCTATAGTAAAAGAAAATTGGTAATGTGAGACTGACAGATTGTAAAGATATCTCTAAGAGGAAAATAAAACAGAACAAAACACCTTACGCTGGAAACTGGCTTTTGGCTCTGAAGCACTTGTGAAGCCTGGGACCCACAAGGCGGTGACAACTGTCCCAGAATAACAGTTCCCTGGCTGAATTAAACACAAATTCTCTCTAGAAAAAAGAATTCTCAGCTTAGGCCTCCAGTTAAGATCAACCAAATGCACAAGTGAAAAAACTTCAGGCAGGAGAGTTGGCAGAAAACATATACAACACCAAGAGATTTAAATGTTCATGGAGTTTAGATATTGTAATTATAAGACAGAGTACATAAAGTAATTGTACACAATGTTTAAATAAATTAAGGAGAATTGTTGAACTGGAAAACAGATTTTAAGAAGCTATTCAAAATGCAGCACACAGAGGCAGAGAGGGAAAACATTAAGAGCTTTAGAATGAGAAGTTTGAACATATATCATATTAGAGTCCCAGGAGCAGAGAATAGAGAGAATGGAGGAGAGGCTGCATGGAAAAGATACGGAAAAAGAAATATGCCAAAAAAGATGGAAGAAAGAATCTACACTGAGAAAAATCACAAGGAATCCCAAGAAGTCAAAATAAAATTTATGTAAGTATTGATTTTAAAAACAACATCTAGACACTTTATATTGCAAAAGCTCAGAGACGGATGGTAATAATGATTATAATTAATAATAATAATAATAGTAGTAGCTGCAGCCAGAGAGAAAAGGTAGTTCATCTACAAAGGAACAACAATTAAACTGGCAGCAGGCTTCACATCAGCAATAGTGGAAGCCAAAAGCCAGTGGAATGGTATCTTCAAAGTGCTGGGGACGAGAGGGAGAAGTCCAATCAGAATATCGCATCCAGAATGTCTCTCATACAAGAAAGGCTGAGGGAAAATTAAAGACACCAGCAATGCATAAGAATTCCAATTTCTCCACACCAATACTCGTTTTCCATTTGTTCGATAATGGACAACCTAGTAGGTGTCATGTAGAGTTTTACAAAAGGCAATTTCTGTCTTCTTTTACATTTATTTACCCTAGGAAAGAATAATCAAATTTCTTACGGATTCCATTAAGGTTTAGAAAGAAAGAAAGAAGAATTGTGGTTTTCTCAGGGTACATGCCCAGTAATGGGATTGCTGGGTCATAGGGTAGTTCTAGTTTTAGTTTTTTAAGGAACCTCCATACTGTTCTCCACAGGGGGTGGGAGGGCGAAGCTGGGGCGAAGTGAGAGTAACCTTGACATATATACACTACAGAATGTAAAATAATTGGCTGGTGGGAAGCAGCATATAGCACAGGGAGATCAGCTCGGTGCTTTGCGAGGACCTAGAGGGGTGGGATAGGGAGGGTGGGAGGGAGGCTCAAGAGGGAGGGGATATGGGGACACGTGTATGCCTGTGGCTGACACACTTTGTTGTACAACAGAAACTAACACAGCATTGTGAAGCAATTATATTCCAATAAAGATCTAATACAAAGAAATAATGAAAGAACAGTCACTTTTCTTTTTCCTTTCTATTTTTACTTTTTCTTACATTAAAGAAAGTAAATACTTTATCTGTGTATGTTTGTGTGTATACACCCCCCCCACACACACACACACACTCACACTCACACCCCTTGCTATGGATGAATGGCTGTGGTTTTCCAAAATTCATATGTTGAGGCCCTAGTCCACAATGTGATGGTATTTGGAGGTGGGGACCTTGACAGGTAATTAGATTTAGGTGAGGTCATGAGCATGGATCTCCCATGATGGGATTAGTGCCCTTACAAGAAGAGAAAGAGACCAGAGCCCCCTCTCTTTCCACCTTCACACAGGGAGGAAAGACATGTGAGCACAGAAAGAGGTGGCTGTCTACAAGCCCAAAGAGAGCTCTCACCAAACACCAAATCTGTGGCACCTTTATCTTGGACTTTCCAGCCTCCAGTACTGTGAGAAATAAATGTTTGTTGTTTAAGCCACCCCGTCTATAGTATTTTGTTATTGCAGCCAGAGCTAAGATATACAAATGAATTATTTTTTGTAAAAAACTACAGCCACCATTGACTCCTATCCAATCTTATTCCCCTTCCAGAAAATAATCCTATTATCACTTTTCTGTATACCCTTCTTGGACTTTTTCTATGTATTTTCATATGCTTACATAGTGACCTTGGGGCATGTTACTTAACCTCTGGGCCACAGTTTCCTCGTCTGTAGTGTAGATAATAATACTATACATCTTATGGAACTATTCTGAGTTTTAAATGAGATAGTATATACAAAGCCATTAGTACAGCGATTGGCACATGGGAAATTTTCAAACATTCTTATATCTCCATCTCTATATACAGTTTGGTTTTATGTATTTTTATTTACACAAATAGAATCATACTTTATGTATCTTTATGAAACTTTCTCATTTAGCAAGATAACTAAGACATCTTCTGTGTCTAAATATACGATTCTACCTCCTTCATTAAAACTATTGTGTAATATTTCATGGAATGAATACATCACAGATAAATTCACCATTGCTGTGTGTTAAGGTTGCTATCAATTATTCAGGGTGAGAGATAATACTTCAATGAACCCTGTTGTGTAAACATGTGGATTCTTCTCCAGAATAGATACCTACAAGAAAAATTCCTACATGGCAGGCCATAGTCAATACTAATTTTAGTAGATATTGCAGTGTCTTTTTAAAAAAATGAATTTAATTTGTATAGGAACAAAATATATCTTTCCCAATTATATGAACTTGAGTCTTTCCACTTTTACTTTGGTCAGATCTAAGGATTGAGCTTGTAAAACTTACCGTGAAGCATGCAAACCTAACTGGTGACAGTGTGTATGGCCCATTTGTCACTGAGACTCTCACCCACACCACTGCATTTACAACAGTTACATGGGGTCACATTCCTTCCTCTTTGGAGCCATAGGTGTTGGCCCCTCCAAGATTCTCTGTCTCAGAAAGAGGGCACAGTTCCCTATAGAATATAAAATTGGAGATCACGTGGATTGTTGAGAGGATTCCTACAAATTCCCAGGTGTAGAGAACATAGTCATAGTAATCAGTGTTGTTATTATAAGAAAACAGAACAAAATCTGCTGGGAGCACTTGGGCTGCCTTTTTGTCCCCTTCTTCTACCCACTCTGCACTTCAGCAACTAATAACGTTCTTAACAGAACTGGGGACAGAAATGAACACAAGCCATCCTTTCCTGCATGCCTTTCACACATGAGCTTGCACCAAGCCAGCGCACTGAGAACGTCCCTCGAACACCAACATCTATGTACAAACTCTCCAGCCTCTGCTGAGAACTCATTCTTATTTTCAGTAGTTCTTAGTGGAAGGAAGCCATTCCTTTTCTAGAAGAAAATTCAATTGCTATGACCAAAGAGACAAAAACCATGTCACGTGGGCGTCCCTGGTGGCGCAGTGGTTGAGAGTCCGCCTGCCGATGCAGGGGACACGGGTTCGTGCCCCGGTCCGGGAAGATCCCACGTGCCGCGGAGCAGCTGGGCCCATGAGCCATGGCCGCTGAGCCTGCGTGTCCGGAGCCTGTGCCCCGCAACGGGAGAGGCCACAGCAGTGAGAGGCCCGCGTACCGCAAAAAAACAAAACAAAACGAAACAAAACATGACACGTTATTCCCTAAGTAAAAGCCCTCGGAATCTGTAAAGATACTTATTTTATTGCCAATCAGATTTTCCATCTCTAATGTCATCTTTTCATGTTTTAAACTCAACTCTTCTTTATACTCTTTATACAAGTTCTTTCCAAGTTTTCTTGTATCCCTTTTGGTGTGCGACTAAGGCTTTTTAAAGCATCCAATCAGAGAGCAGTTTTATAAAAATGTTATGTTTTTTGCTTTGGAATACTTTGGGAGATTCCAACAGCAAGCTTTTAAAATGAAAAATGTGATACCATACTTATTGACTTATTGAAAACTTACTTTGGTTCTAGGTGGTATTTTGCCTTCCCAGTCCTATACTACCTCCTGTTAAGTCATGCTCTCCAAAAAAGGGTGACATGACACACAGCAGAGGGAAAGTAGAGAGAGGAATGAAGAAACACAGGCAGTGATAAAGAGGTTGAAATGTTTTTCTTTCCTAAATGTCTCTCTAATTTTAATTAGTGTATAATTAATAAATCATACAGAATAGGCCAACCTATTTGATTATATAAAGCACAATTTACAAGTTAACTTGCAGGCTGCATCAGGAAGTCTTGTTGTTCAAAGACAGATGTTCTTTGGTATTTTTCTGGCTCGATTTCTCTTTTCAGTTGTCAAGGTGTTTGCTTGCACATACTTTAAGATGTTTAGAGGTTAGTTGTGGCCATGCACTCTGCTTAATAACTATGGATCTGTTGGGGTCTTGGGGGAAGAGTTTTGGGGGAGGTATCCTTCTTTCTACCCAACTTAAAATTTGAAATCTAGAGAGATAGATGAAGAAGTCAGAAGAGAGCAAACGGCAAGTTTCTTATCTGTAAGTTTGTCTGGACGACATGATTTAGATACAGTCAAGTGCTCTTGCTAAGACCTCTTCCCTGAATGAGGCCAACTTAGCCGATCACAGGCCATGCTGGGCAAGAGCAGGTCTCCCTCAGGGCGACCCATTCTGATGAGCATCGTCCTTAGGACAGGTTGATCCCAAAGAGAGAAGGAGGAAGGGACTGAACCAAGACTGAGAGGCCAGAAGAATAACTCAGGAAATTCCTTCACATGATAAGAGAGGTGGAAAATATGTGTAATTATTTTATCACAACATTTGGCTTTCTGACTTTTTTAATTGTGGTAAAATACACATGACATAAAATTCATCACTCTATTTTAAAGTGCATAATTCAGTGGCATTAAGTGCATTCACACAGTTGAGCAACCATCATCACCATCACCAGAACATTTTCATCCCCCCAAAAGGAAATCCCGTACACTTAAGCAACCACCGCCAATCCTCCCCTCCCGGCCCAGCGCCTAGCAACCACCAATCTAGGTTCTGTCTCTGTGGGTTGGTCTATTCTGAATATTTCATATAAATGGAATCATATAATACGTGGCTTTTTGCGTCTGGCTTTTTTCACTGAGCATAATGTCTTCCAGGTTCACTCTTGTTGTAACATATCAATACTTAATTCCTTTTTATGGCTGATTAATACTTAGTTAATGGCTTAATTAATGGCTATACCACATTTTATTCACCCATTCATCTGTTGATGGATGTGAATTGTTTCTGCCTTTTGCCTACTGTAAATAATAGCGCTATGTACATTGGTGTCCAGGTTTTTGTTTGAATATCTGCTTTCAGTTCTTTTGTGTATATGGAGTGGAATTACTGGGCAATATAGTAATTCTATATTCATCTATTTGTAAAATCACGAAACTGTTTTCCGGAGCGGCTGCATGATTTTACACTCCTACCAGCAATGGAAATAAAGGGTTCCAATTTCCCACATCCTCCCCAGACTTGTTGTTTCCGTTCTTTCATCCTTTCTTCCTTCTTTCCTTTCTTTCTTTCTTTCTTTCTTTCTTTCTTTCTTTCTTTCTTTCTT
>NW_021703776.1:11228564-11282406 GCF_005190385.1 Monodon monoceros | reverse complement strand
CTTTCTTTCTTTCTTTCTTTCTTTCTTTCTTTCTTTCTTTCTTTCTTTCTTCCTTTCTTCCTTTTCCCTCTCTTTCTTTCTTTTTGTTTTAGCCATCCTAGTGGGTATGAAATAGTATCTTGTGATTTTGATTTACATTTCCCTAATAACTAATGATGTTGAGCATCTTTTCATGCGCTTGTTGGCCATTTGGATATCTTCTTTGGAGAAATGTCTATTCAAGTCCTTTGGCCGTTTTTAATCAGATTATCTTTATGTTGTTGAGTTGTAAATTGTTCTTTATATATTCTGGATAAAAATCCTTACCAGATATATGATTTGCAAATATTTCCTTCAGTTCTATAGGTTGTCTTTTCACTCTCTTGATAGTGTTCTTTGAGGCACAAAATTTTTAATTTTGATGAAGTGCAATTGACCTTGTAGAGTGTTTAGATTTAGAGTAAGAAGGATTTTGTTTGGTTGTTTTGTTGTTATTGTTTTTATTTCCTCTAATGAGGCTGGTCATGCTCTTCTCTATTCAAAGTTAAGTGAGGACAGTTCCAAGAGAGTCACTGAAGCAGATTGGGGGTGCTTGCAACACGGGGTAACTGTCATAAACTCTCCAGTTGGATGTCTACTTAGGTGGTGAAATTGCTTAACAGACTCTGCCTAATTGGCAAAAGAAATAAACATAAAAGGGAGGGCAGTCTGGCAAGAGGGGGCGTCAGTGGGGCAGCTCGCACCTGCGCAATTTGGCATGTCCTGGAGGCATGTGTCTCCTGTGGGGTGAAGTGGAAACCACAGAAGATACCTGGGTCAAGCCTGTCTTGCCCTCCTTCCCACTTAGCAAGGGGATC
This sequence comes from Monodon monoceros, assembly GCF_005190385.1. Lineage (NCBI taxonomy): Eukaryota > Metazoa > Chordata > Mammalia > Artiodactyla > Monodontidae > Monodon > Monodon monoceros. The sequence goes on along the minus strand of NW_021703776.1, from coordinate 11,281,570 downwards.
CCAGGAGGAAAATGTACATGGCTGTGCATGGTGGCAACTGACAATGAGTATTGACTCACTGAGCATTGATTCACTACATAAGGAAAGTGTGCAGTTGGGAGGTTTTGTGAGGTTCTTCTGGGAACTCTGAAGAGTCTACATCTGGATGGCCACCCCGCAGAGGGCAGTGCTGTCAGTTGGTGTTAGCCATGGCAGCAAAGGCTCCAACAAGGAGAGGACTGGCCATGGCCTGATCAGAGGAGCAGAGCTGTCACCTTCCACCTTCTTCAGGTTGACACCTAAGAACCAGGTGATGAAATTGGACCTGAATTTAAGTTTGAAATTTTAAATTGGAGAGTACTTGTAATAACTGAAAGTGACTAGAAATGTATGGACTCTGAAAAGGAAATGGCGATGCAAAGAGCTTAGTGGAAAGAAGTGTGCGGAGGGAACAAAATGTTTCATATTAAAAATAACTATTACACATGCTTATAACACATTGATACTAGTTTTCATAAAAGTGAGATCACACCTCATACTCTATATGGAATTCAGCTGTGTATAATGTACACTGACCCTGTCCATAAACATTTGTCTAAGACATCATTTTAAATAGTGGAATATTATTCCGTTCCATGCAGGTAGCACAATTTACCGTTGGAGACTTAGAGTGTTTTCATTCTTTTCTCATTAATTTACACAGTTATAGAACAAATAGCATTTTCTATTAATATTTGCACACATTCTTAAATAATCCCTCAGGAAACAGTCTAGAAATAGATTAGCTGGGTCAAAGTGTATACCTACGTTTGTCTGTTCCTAAAATGCCTACCTAGTCGTGTATTCATTCATATGGCCACCAGCACTAAGAGAGCCTGACCTTGTTGACTTTTTGACTGTCTAGACGTCTTACTGAATTGTTCTTTGACATTATTTCATTGTACTGTTTGCATTAAGGAAGCTGCTGACTGAAAAGAATATATGGCTTTGCACTTAACTAGCCACATAAAATACCTGCACTCCATGTCTGGTTAGGGAAATATTCTCAAACTCACTGCTGCTCTATGTCTTTCAGAAGCTTGACCAGATAAACAACAATACACAGAGGGCTTATCTTTTCCTTCTAGGTAGTTTGAAACACATGTCTAATCAGCCAGTTGATTAGAGAGCTGAGTTCCTGGATAGCATAATGCTACCACTCAGTTTCACCCCACGCCCATGGATTGTTTGGCCAAGTCTAATCTGTATAGTATAGTGTAGGATAGTATGTCGTCATCCTATACTAAAGGAAATTAGAAGTGACAACGGAAATCTGTCCCGTTTACAGAGAGGATGTTGTCATTACTTCGTACAGTCTCCTTTCTATGGGGAGTCCTGGGGGGGAAGTTGTTTTAGTGTCACTATAGGAAACGATTGCTCTTTTCCTGAACTGATTTGGGTTAACCTCATGGATGCTGAAATTTAAAGACATTTCTAGAAAAATCAGATGTTAGCCTACATTGAGCAAAAGGAAAAGATTTCAAGGTACAGCTATTCCATTCTGGCTCTGGGCTACTTTGCTTAGCCTCTCAGGTATTTTATTTCTTATCTTGAAATAGCAACACATCCTTCTTGTCCTCCTTGAGTCTTCTTTTAAGGAAGTTTAGAATGAAAAATAATATAAAATGGTAAAAAGGTAAATCCACTAGAAATAAGAAAAGTGGAGCTCAGGTAGCAGGCACCTGTTTCTAGGAAGATATGCAGAGAGATGGCACCTTGGAGAAGGGGGTGAGCAATCTGGGATAATTAAAGGTATTTCAATGGTGTAACATTTCAGTCTGGGACTTTTTAACTAGAAAGATGGGTAGCTTTGCTTTGCTACTTTGGTTAAAGAAATCACAGGCTTTGTGATGGGAAAACAGCAGCATAAAAATGTCTTTGTCGTCTCAGCCAGAAAAGCCATGTGAAGCCCAAATGAGGCATGACAGAGGGCTGGCTGCTCTGGACCAACTAGCTCTAAATTCCATATTCCGGAAACAGAGCTATTAGAACCCCTCAGGTTTGGGTCTGCCCTGCTCCGTGGGGATCGGAGAAGAGGGAGGTCAAGATGAGAAACAGCGGGGCAGGCAGGACGTGAAGAGGTGCTGCTCAGGGAAGCTTGCGTCTGTGCCTGGAGCATCCCTGCTCCAAGTTTCCTAGGAAGCATGATGGCAAAGGGCAAACTGGAGGGCACAACCCACCAATCTCATGTCCTTTTTTTCTCTTGCTGTTGTTATTCCCGCCGTATATTTTGTTTTAGTCCATTTCTTCAATTGATGAGTGATTTTGGACTTATAATCTATCTTCTAAAAGGATGATTTCAATATTCAATACAAATAAGCTAATTAAAAGAGAAGGAGAGAGAGCAAAGAAAAAACCAGTGCTGGAGATGGGTGGGAGGTGTGTCTGCGGTCCTGGCTGCATATGTCCAAACACACGCTGCTTAATCACTTTACTCGGGATGGGCTCCTTTTTGATGTGGCAACAGACGACCTCGAATCTCAGAGGCTCAAAACAACAAAGATTTGTTTCTTGCTCATCCACATGTCCAGTGAGAGTTGGGTAGTTTTCTGCTGCCCCGTGTTCTCAATCCAGGACGTCAGCTAATGGTACGGCCACCGCTAGAACATTGCCCAACACGTTGTCAGAGGACACCAAGGCCATGGTGAAGCTCAGATTGGCTGTTAAAGGGCTGGCCAGAATTGGCTTTCACATCTCATTGGCCAAGGGAAATCCTATGGACAAACCTGTCTTCCCGCAGATGAAGGAGATTCCTTGCACCCAGAAGGAGGGTCAGAATACCGGTGAACAGCTCCAATGAATACCATATCCTTTTCTTCCAATTCAAACACAAAATTCTATTATGTATAGCAGCTATGACCTTCAAGGAACTCTTACAAATGTCCCGAATACTGCTTATATGGGAATTTGTCTTACAGAGTTGGACCAAAGAGACGTCTTGCCCACAAAGGGTACCAGATCTAATAAGAGAAATGTTCCAGGTCCTTCATCTTAAAGGACAAGTGGGGGAAGAAGAGCGAAGCACATTTGAAAAAAGAAGAATGAGTGAAAATTAATCTGTAATGAAGACAGTCATACCTTCCTGAGTTAGGTCTCCTTAACTGTGAGATTCCTATTGGCTGAGTCTTAGTAAAGCCAGGGTCAGGCAAGAAGATGTGACATGGGGATCCCAGACATACACGGAGGGGAAGGAGAGGGAAATTCCCCCCTGAGAACCACAGAAATTCTGGGATGAGAAATGGAGCAAAAGGCAGGAGAGGCAGGAGTTCGGAAACCAGGGGGGAGCTTTGAAGATCATGGGGAAAACTGAGGTCAGGGTGTGTTTGTTTCAATTGTATTAGACCTTGGAGGAGATCCTCTTGGGAGCTGCCTCTGCAGGACCCTGTAGGGTTCCTGGGCACAAAAACTTTTCTGTACGACCCCCCCCCTCCGCCAACCATTTCTTGCTTACAGGAAACAGGCTTTATTCAGCCTCCATGACCTTCCCTGAGTTCCAATGGTCAGGTTCAAACAGTTGCTAATTAGGGAAGGGAGGGTATGTGGAGACAAGGGAGGGGCAGTCAAGAAACGATAGTGCAGCCTTGCAGCAAGGTCCTGGTTCTGTGTATCAAGGGATACACAGAACAATATCTCTGAGCTGTTTTGCAGATACTGAAACCCACACCAGGTGGGAGAAGTTAACTGCATGCTGCCCACAAGCATGAAGACCCCAGAACGGTTGGAACCAGAAGGTTGATGATGGCGACTCCCAATTGCCTCACCACTAACCTATCAGAAGTATGTCCATGAGCTGATTATGCCCTCGTTGAAACATTGCTATAAAACTCCTCACTAAGCCCTCCAAGTTGGGACACAGAGTTTTGAGGGCCTGCTGTGGCCCCCTTTGCCTGGCAAAGCAATAAAGTTATTCTTTTCTACTTCACCCAAAACTCTGTCTCTGAGATTTAATTCGTTATTGGGGTACAGAGGACGGATTCGGCTTCACAAGTGGCGTTGGCCCTGAGGGGTTTATGCACTTACATGAGGCAGGCTGGGGCTATGTCAGCCAGGGAGGCTGTCAGACCCTGACCACATCAGTGGTGGCCAGATCATGTTCCACCAGGGACCAGCTCAAGTTGCAAGTGACCAGGAGGACAAAAGATGTCATCCATAGGCTCCAAAGAGAAACCAGCCAGACCAGAGACACAGAAAACTGCTTTCATCCATCCAGATACCATATCAGGGAACCGAAAGAGGAAGGAGTTTTATGCAAAAGGAACTGAGTTATTTAGAGAATGTTCAACTTCTGGGGTTAGACCAAGATCACTGAATGGAAATAAGGTGTCAGGAGGAAGCTTAGCTCACCTAGAGTGGTGGTTTTCATCACATGTTGGAAGTGCTGGCCCGGGAGCTTTCAGACAAGGCTGTCACCCTGCTCCCACCCCAGTTATTAAGTCAGGATCACTGGCAGGGGCTTGGGTGTGAGTGTAGGTGTGCACATATGCAAAACCACAAATGTATGTAATTTCCCAGTGTCTATAAAGTAAAAGTATGAACTATCTAACCAAAATAAACGGTGTTAGGTAAGCAAGCATCGAGGGTCTACTGTATAGCACAGGGAACTGTATTCAATACCTTATAATACCCTATAATGGGAAAGAATCTGAAAATTTTTCTATCTATATAACTGAATCACTTTGCTGTACACCTGAAACTAACACAGCATTGTAAATCAACTCTACATCAATTAAATAAATAAATAAAAATAAACTAAAATGTGTCTCTTGTAGATAGCAAAAAAATAATAAAAATTAAAATAAAAAAATAAACAGTGTTATAGAAGGGCATGCCCCAGCAGACACTCTGGCTCCTAAAACGTTCTCCAGAACTGATGCTGTGGGTTTCCATTATCCCATGGGAGGTGCCTAGCACCTCCACTTCCTGGCTCTGGTCTTTGGCTCCAGGCTCTAAATTCAGATCCTTTCTTTCTCTCTTTGTCTCAGTCCCTTTGGACTGACTATCAGTAATGCCACATCTGTGCTGTTGGGCCCAGCCCTGCCACCTTCCTCACCTAGTGTGGCCCTCATTGGCAGCTCACTCCAGACCTGGCAGTCCTTTGGGTGGAAAATAGACAGGTGTAGCCAAAAGACCCAGCTGCCTGCAGGACTGGCGATCACCCCCATGACAACAAAGGCCACATGGGGCCTGGTCAGGGCATGGACGTACCTTCAATGGACCCACTGATTCTCGCTGCGGTGGGCGCTAAATGTGGGCCCATTGTTGCCAGTTCTTCTGCAGATGGGAAGCTGGAATTCTAGATTCATATCTGAAATGTACTGATATTTAAATATCAGTAACTAATTAATGTTTTAAAACAGTGTATGTGCTGGGGGGAAAAAAACGCATAAGCGATGAGCCGGTCCTGGTCCAAGAGAGATGGGTAGCAGATTCGGGCCACAGGGAACCTTCTGGAGTGGCAGGAATTGCTGGAAGAAGGACCTGCAAAGGCCAAGGTTCTGTCCGGCCTCTTCCAGCAGGTGGATCACGATGCAGACAGTTGATGGAGCAGGCTGTGACCACCCTAAAAGTTACGCCTCCCCGGGAACAGTTTTACAATAATGATAATAAAAACCAGCAGCAAAAGCAGTGATGATGATGATAATCTGTTCTTGCATGACTCCTTTAAGAAGCCCTCAACACTTTATGGAATCCTTTAACCCTTTCACCATCTCTAAGGGGGAGGAACATGGCAAGTAATAATTCCGTTTTATAGCTGGAGAAAACAAACGTGGGGAAAAACGTCGTTACTTATGCAACTCCAAATCCCACAGTCTTCTCAGAGGCAGAGAAAAATCTGGGTTTGGGGACAGTACTTCGTTTATTATATTGAATCCGTGTTTAAAAAAAAAACTTTCAACGTGGCACATTTGTTCATTTTATCCTTTGTGACTCTTCTTACCCTTCCCCCAATCCACACTGCACCCATCCTTCTGGACTACGTACAGGGTCAGCTGCTCTCCATGGAACCTTCCCAGGCTGTTCCAGGCCCTGGCCCTCTCTCCTCACTTCCTCTGCACCGTGGCATTTAGGATGGAGTACAATTCATGTAACAATTACTCATGCCCTGTCTCCACAGAGATCTTATTGCCTTGTGTTTTGATTTAGCTTTTCAAATGCTACTTAACTGCTGGTAACTCCCTCCGGACTGGGATGGAATCTTATCCAATCTAAAGCAATAGGGTTGAGAGAACAGAGCTGGGTGGAAACCCCACTCTTCCCCTTACCAGTTGACAAATCTCCAACTTCTCTGAGCCTCAGTTTGCTCATCTGCAAATTGGGGATAATAATACCTACCTCCTATGGCTGTGATGAGAATGATATAATTGAACGTAGGTAAAGTACTAGAACATTACTGCAGCATACTGTGAGCATCATTTACACATTAGCTGTATTTTTATTATTATAAACTATTATTTTTACATTGATATAAGTAGGTCCTAAGATTCCATAGTTAAAATGCAGCATTAAATTTCATCATTTTAAGCCCCATACTAATATACTAATATTGTAGGATGTCCCATTTGATGGCATATAATCGGCTTATTTTATTCATCCATGCTATAGATAGATGGATAGATCAAATGTCTATCTATCTATCATCTATCTATCATCTTTTTATATCACATACACATATTTAGTGCCTACTATAGGTACAACATGTGGGGAAACAACAACAGTGGATAAGGTGGGCAGGGCTCATGTGCAGACATGGTTCTTCCAGTCTGGCAGGGAATAAGGATATTAAACTAATTATCACAGGTGGGCTAACTGTGGTGAACAAAGGGCAAGTGCTATGCAGGGCATATCAGAGGGACCTAACCTAATCTAAAGGGTCTGGGAAGACCTCCTTTAACCTTCAAAAGGCATCATAAAGCCACATAGCACAGGGAGATCAGCTCGGTGCTTTGTGACCACCTAGAGGGGTGGGATAGGGAGGGTGGGAGGGAGACATGGAGGGAGGAGATATGGAGATATATGTATATGTATGGCTGATTCACTTTGTTATACAGCAGAAACTAACACACCATTGTAAAGCAATTATACTCCAACAAAGATGTTAAAAAAAAAAAGCATCATAAAATTCCATTCCCATAAATGGCCAATGGATTTTGGTAGAAGTAGAAAAGCTTACCTTTGAAGATTGAAGTCTTCCATAGTTGAAGTAAATCGACCCAAATCAAAAACAGTTAACAATTCCAATATTCTTGCCGGTGAAATTTAGATGCAGCTAGAGAGGGAATTGATGAGAAAACTCCAGCATCACACACGCCAACCATCCCTGGCCATGTCCCTACCAACTGTCCACCCGTGGGGTGGCAGGGATATGACATCTGCGTATCAGCCAGAAGCTACCTATAAACATCAGAAGAATTGGGAGTTCGCATCCTAGGTGGCTATCAGGTATAGAGACTTTTGTGGACAGCTGAGCGCCCTCTGGTGCCTGTTCTCGCTGCCCTCTGAAGCTTAACTCCAGCCACGCTCTCATTAGTTACCTGGCTCCCTCTGGGCTTACCTCCAGGCACTTGCCAGGAGTGAATGAGGATAACATGGAGGTATCAGAACGGCAGCAGGAATAAAGGAGGAGGGCTCTGTTGGGGTACCAAGCAGAAATTACTATAGAACAGCTTTCTGCTCTAGACCCTGGGATCCTCGCGTCTAAGGGGGGTTTGAAACTCCTGGTCCCTGGTGAGTTATGTATCCACCTTTGGATACATCACCAACACCTGACAAACTTGCCTTGACACCTGGGATTGAATCCCAAACTAAATATTTTTTGAGGTTACCAAAACATTCCACTACCTTTTTCTGCTGTATAACATTTCAAAACGTCAGCACTTTTCTAACTAGACTTTGGCCTTGAGATTGAAGTTCACACATGCTAAGGGAATGGCTGTTGGTTTAATCATTTCAGTCCTACTAGAAATCCCAACGTTGTTTGGACCTAGTTCAAATCATAATAATACGTTGGGCTTGTTTTTGACATTTCATCTGAGACTCTCCAAAAAATGTCTTTGGAAAATATGGATTCACTAAACATCTCCATGCCCTTAGGGAAAAAAACAAAAAAGGGAAGTTTTGAATTCTTCTCTCCTGATTATAAGTATAAAAGTAGCTGCAGGAAGGGAAAAGAAACCGTTGCTCGGTCAAGGCTTCCTGTTGCTGGGAGGAGGACACTGATGTGTTTGGATGCAGAGGGAGAGGGATGCAGACGAAGCCAGGCGGATAGGCAGAGCTGTATCCACAGGGCCTGGAGAATCAGCTTAGCAGCCTTGGTCTTAGGACAAGGTTAAGGAAGAGATTTAAGCAGAGGCTTGACTGGGGGAATTTTTTTCAAATTGCATTTTTTTCAGAGATCACTATTCTGTAGAGAAGCAGCTGAGGAGGGAGGCTGAACATAAGAAGAGAAGCTGGGGGCTTCCCTGGTGGCGCAGTGGTTGAGAGTCCGCCTGCCGATGCAGGGGACGCGGGTTCGTGCCCTGGTCTGGGAAGATCCCACATGCTGCGGAGCGGCTGGGCCCGTGAGCTATGGCCGCTGAGCCTGCGCGTCCGGAGCCTGTGCTCCACAATGGGAGAGGCCACAGCAGTGAGAGGCCCGCGTGTCGCAAAAAAAAAAAAAAAAAAAAAAAGAAGAGAAGCTGGGAGGCTTGTGCGGTGCCCTGGGCAAGAGGTGTTGGTGGCTGTAGATACAGAGAGAAGTGTGAATTTCAGGGGACAAATCCATAAGGCTAGCTGATGGATTGGCTTAGGGAAGAGAGAGAAGATGGTGTCAAGGATGACACTGAATGCCTGGGAGAGAAAGATGTGCACTGAGATGTGAGAGATAAAGGGGGACAACCACAGGGTGTGATGCCTATAGATGTCCAAGGTAGAGATGGAATATTCTCCTAGGAGGTTATGATGATATTAAGAAGGTGACTACTTCCTGAATACCCTGTGGATGGTGCCTCGCCACCATGCCCTAGGATTAAATTAACTGAATGTATCAATAAGTTATCTTTATAGATGCCAGGTGCTATACAGCTGATGTCATCTGCATTACTTAATCCAACATTCTAAAAGACAAACAGCTTCTGCCAGGCCAGTTTGACAATCGCTCACTTTCAGCGGAGTTCCAAGAGCGTACAAGTTGCAAAAAGCCATTCAGCTGGTCACAACAGAGCCTGGATTCTGATCGAGATCTTTCTGACTCCAAAGCCTAAACTCTTAACCACAATGTTTTGCCGCTCCTTCACAAAGAGTCTAAACACGAAATGCCTAGGAGTTTGACTGAAATAAATAATTTAGCTTCACAGAGGGAAAGAAATATTATAAACCATATTTCCCAACCAGCCAGGAACTTTACAAATACGCTTTATCGCTTACTAGAGGTCTGGGTGATGTACCATACCTGGATCAGCACAATATCGGGTGCTGTTTATTAGAAAAAGAATTCACATCACGTGGCACTGACGGGTGTGTTTGTGGCATCTGAGTTATGAGGGACAGCATGCAAGCTCACGTCAGCAAATGGGAAAGTAATGATCTGCCTCATCGACAGAGAACAATTTACTTTTCCCCTAAATGAAATATTATTAGATTTCGAAGTGCATTAACGTAAAGAAATGCACTGAGAAAATGCTTTTTGCGGCCTCTACATGTGTTGAACATATGACTGGTACCCCCAGGTAGCTCCAGCTCACATTTTGGCCAGTTCCTGAGAAGTTTTGCTCAAGGGAAGAAGAACGCTGAGGTGTTTGCATGGCAACATCACTGAAAGCGCAGACCCAAGAATCAAGTGGGAAAGGGCGGTTAAACAGGACCTTAAAAAGAAAAGGGAGACCAGTTATTCAGGAAGAATCACTAGATTACGGAAAGGTACATGTAACAGGGATGAGAGAGACAGCCTTTTCCCCAGCTTTGCCGTCAAACAGGCACTTTAAGCTCCGTGTTACTCAAGGTGGACGGAAGACACAGAGAAAGGATGCAAGGCTGGGGACTAAGGAATGTCTCCCTTCATTTATTAACAGATTTAAGATGCCTTGTCAGAGAGGGGAACGTGGGAAGGAGACTGAGGACACCGGACGGGGGGGACCATTCTGGGCCTCTCCATATCGGGCTGGAACAGAAAAGAGCGAGACTCTAATAACAAGAGCCTTGATTTTGTTTTTCATTTTGCAAAAGTGTTAAGTCAGTGAAATTAACAGAGCGGGGGTGGCGAGGGAGCGGGGTGGTGGGAACATCTGCAACGTTGCCGTCTAGTCCAGGAAAAGGAAACGACCCCAGGTGTCCCAGGTCCACCTCCCCTGATTAATGAGGCATTGCATCCCCATCTCCAAATTCTTGAACTCAAACTTCTTCCTGTTGCTTTCACGAGTGCCACACTTTTAGTTCAAAGAGGACCCTGTCCTCCTCTTTCGTCCTCGTCTCCTGCGTGGCTTCCTCTCCCACACAGAGGCACATTGGGGTGAAAGAGGTGCTGACAGCGTTCAGCATCCCATCTGGTGGAGCCATTGAACACACTGCCTGCCCAGAAGGAAATAAGCCTCACGAAGCGGAGGGGTGCAAAGATGCTTCTTACCTTGGTCTTGTCTGCTATGTGCAATAGGATCTCAGCTGCGAAAACTCAGGGAAAGCCTACCGATTCAGGTTGTGTATATGACCAGACTTAGAGAATAGATCCTGCACTCTCTCATGAGAATCACAGGCATTTCTCAAGCTATTCAAGATTGATACAGATCCATTAACGCTATATGTAAATTACATGTGTATAACTTCATCATATAAAGGAGTAAAGTGAGGAAGAGATTAGTACTTTTCAAAAATAAGGATGCAGTAGTTTCTGACATTTTCCCCTCTGACTGTGTGTATTTTCCCAGTGTTTTTGATTTTTTAGATCTTACATGACATCAAGCAAGGAAGGCACTGGTTAACACTGTTGGGAGGATTGCAGATGAAAAGAAGCAGGAGGGTATCACAGCTCCAGTTAGAAGGAAGATTCTTAGCTACACCGAAAATGGTGAACACATGCCCGACCTTGGCCCCGTGCCTCAGCTTAGAGGAGGCACAGGAACACCAATACGTGATAGTGTCTTTGCTAGCCCTGAAGGTAACAGAGGCTTCTTCAGCAAGGATTTCTAATAATGGGTGGAGAACAGCATCCACATCCTTTTTCCTGGAACTGCCTCTGCCTCTAGCTGACATTGTTTATGACTTGTTTACTCTATTAATAAGCTCGTTTTAATATTTGTCTCTCCATAAAGTAACGGATATGGCAAGAAAAAGACAACAGCTTTTTGGCAATCAATATTTATTTTTTATTTTAACAATTATTTTAATGCTTTTTTTAAAAAAAATCCACTACTTTTCTGTTTTCATTCTAATTTTCACTGCAGTTAAGTTTTCACAGTTATATCCGTAAACTCTAATGGAGATGACAGTGGTTTCTGATATGTCTCCAGTTCCTTTACAGAAAGAGGGATTTGGGATGAGTTCTTATCTGGTCTAGACATTGCGTATCCTCCATTATTCATAACTGTTGGGCCTGGTATTCTGGGAGGTCCACTTCCTGCTTCAAAGACCGATGACTTAATCTCTTGCTTAAAGAGGAGCCTTTCTCAATGGGCTGCTATGACTGTCTTTGTTGACTTCCATGATACTTTGTCAAGTTTAACAACAGCTGTGCTATGGATTTCCACCCATAGCTTGAGACATCTGAGTCTAAATTTCTCTCTGTGCTCAGAGTTCTCACTATAGGATGGGAAAATGTAGTGTACCACCCAGGTACAGCAGCTTCCTGCTTGGAGTCCCTACTGCAAAGGGATCCTTTACTGAAGAGAAACATGGTAGTCAGGCATCCATTGTGTTACAATGAACAGCAGTTCTGTTTCCACTCTGCCTCAGACAGTAGCCCAGTATACAACTGCTCATCACTTCCTGCTCAATATTATATATTACATCATACTAACACCTCCTTCTTGTTTCATCCAAAGATAGTGCAAATGGCAGGAACATTCCATCTTGCCTTCTCATGTGACATCCCCAAGAACATATCACTTTCATTTTAGATGACAAACGAGACTGGTCTCCAAGCTTCTTTGAATGGCAGGCCTGGCATGGTCACTTCACGAGGGAGCTGTCAGCTCTTAACTGAGAATCACTCCTTGAAGTGATTTATAACGTTGCTATAAAAAGCTTTCCTTCCAGCTAAAACTTGTACTTCTTTCAAGTTTTATGACAAACACACATGGGCCAAGACGAGGGTGTACTTATGAGAACATGAACACTTGCACACGTGCATGCATGTGGACGCGTGCGCGCGCGCACACACACACACATCCACCCACCCCCCCCAACACTCCTATCCCCTATTCTCTCATGAAGAAAAGAAAAGGGAAATTTTCAGAATGTTTTAAGACAGTTTAAAGCAGGTGGAGACCATTAAGAGCTGCTTCTTGGCACCAACTTTGACTTTGATTACCGACACCTCTATTTGGAATGGCATATGCAGGATTGTTCTTTTGAATTCCATGCTATTGCGCTCATTCTTTCATCCCTAACCTTGTTGATGGCGATAAGCAGCAACCAATCCTAATTCCATTAAAGTACCTCCCTCGCAAAAGCCAACTCCTCAATCTTACCAAAATGTTTAGTCTTGGTGTTCAGCCTCCTTTCTGCCACTCTTCCATGTATTTCAACACCCTCCCACATACGGTGAGACACTTTCCTGGTTCCACTGTCCTATGAGGGAGAGCTAACAGGAGAGCTGGCAGGAACCTATTTGGTCTTGCTCTATGATGCTTACAGGAATGAAAAAGAGCTATATTCATCAAGCTAAGAGGCTCAGTCCTCCAAGACTTGCCAGAAGCAGGGCTCTGGCCTCTAAATTGATTTCTGTGTTATTGGGCTTCAATTAGGACCTGCTACATCCTGCATAGAAGCCAAGAGTTAGATTAAAATCCTCAGTAGAATGCAGAGAGAGATCCCATTAGCCAACCTCCCCAAGTACAGTTCCATCCAGAGACCTTGAACGGCAAAGGCAGAGGGAGAGGCAAGCTTCCTTAAAGGAGACAGGCAAGGCACTAAAGGGAAGGTAACAGTTCTTGTAGGGTGACATCAATTGCAGAGGAACAGTGAGCCACCTTCTCGGGGGCATACTTGCTCCCTGAAAAGTAAGGTGTTTGGTAAACTCAACTAGCTCATTCAGATAACCTGCTTGCCACCACTTGCAGGAAACAATTAAGTCCACTTTGCATTGATGTACCAGGTAATCCACTGAAGGACTTGGACTGATGACAAGCATGTTTGTCATCACAGATTGAAGCACTCATTTCATTATGAAATGGTATACTCCTAGCCCTTCTCATATATATATATATATATATATATATATATATATATATATATTTTCGCGGTACGCGGGCCTCTCACTGTTGTGGCCTCTCCCGTTGCGGAGCACAGGCTCCGGATGCGCAGGCTCAGCGGCCATGGCTCACGGGCCCAGCTGCTCCGCGGCATGTGGGATCTTCCCGGACCGGGGCACGAACCCGCGTCCCCTGCATCGGCAGGCGGACTCTCAACCACTGCGCCACCAGGGAAGCCCTATATTTGTTTTCTTAACCACTAAATCACTACTCCAAATCAAAGGTGAGAAGTTCGGGATGGGAACACATCTCCAGGCTGCTGTAGCTATTGCCATCTTATTTGAGAGCGTTATCTTGTAATATGACTTTCACTTCTACCCTGGGAGCAGTATGGTGACAGGGATCTCTCTCACTTAAGGCTCAACAAAATCAAAATATAATGGGTTAAAAGTATGTCCACAGAAATAATATATATCCTATATTTATATAAAATATTTTATATTATATAGATTGATATATATAATTTATATATTAGTTTTTCAGATTCTATCCATTATAGGTTATTATAAGACATTGACTATAGTTCCCTGTGCTATACAGTAGGTCCTTGTTGTGGGATGCTTTTAATCTTATTTGGTGTCTAACACAGACAAGAGGATGCCCTTAATCAGTGTCTGTAACATTTTAAGTATATATCTCAATACATATGTATTTATTTATGAATCACATTTACTCACTACTGTTACTAATAATATCTCCAGGTACAATATATTCTTAGAGCCAGATTATCCTCAACAACAGGTCTTGTAAATTTCTATCTAAAAAGTTTTCTTGGTAATTATAATTATTTTGGCCAATTTCCTAACAGATTAGAATATGCTGTCGTGTTTTTAACTTCATTATGTAGCAGAAGCGCTTGGAGGAAAGGTCATTGCCCTATCCGTTTTTAGGATTTTATTTGGGTTTGCATTATTAGAAATATCTTCCGTTCACGATTTTGCAGAATTTTTAAAAGATACTTGCTATTTAGTTTAAACTCAATAATATAGTAAAATAAAATGCAATAGAATAAGATTATAAATGTAAGTCTCAGTGATAGCAAAAGACTGAGGCCCTGCCTGCTGTCCCTGTGGCCTCATACACACACTGGGAGAGAGTGCCATGAGAATCTGACAGGCACACCCAGAGGCTTAATGTTATAAGTTAGTAAAGCTTATTTCTTTCTTATTTTTACATGGAAATGGAAACGTATCTCCAGTCCTGTCTTCCCAGCCCTCAATGGTAAGTCTTGCATACTTATCAGGAGGCACATCCTTTTAATAACCAACGTAAGTATCTCATTCACCATAATGATAGATCCCCCTATAGTCAGTTAATATATCTGCACCGGAAGAGAACATGCTGATTGGGAATTGCAAACGATCTGGGCAAAGTGATAGGTCTCTCTTTTACAGTAAAGTATTCCCAGAGGCAAAGGCAAATTTCTAGACCTAAAAAGCAGGCACAGATCCAGGGGCATGGTGCGGAGGTCAAGGGTGTGCCCCCGTCTGCTGGTAACCTACATGCCAACCAACATCCTCAGGGCCCATTAGGCCATCATGCTCTAAATTGCAACCAGCCACTCTGTCCTTTGCACGTGGCGTGTGACAGGCTTTTCAATCCACTGGCTATAAAATGGGGGCTGTAAAAAGACCACACAGATCTTTATAGTTGGTACACTGTGATGGACTCTCTCCCCTTAATGCTTTATGAGAAGTTTTGGAGAGGGCAACAAAGGTGGAAAACCTGTGCTTCAGTCTCATCAGACCAATAACTGTTTCCTGAATTAGCTCCTGTTCCCTTCAGTCCCCCTGCAGTGAGAGCCCTGGGCCTCTTCCCCCGGTTTGACACCCCCAATCACTGGTAGTTCAAAGGGAATCTTAGCCACGAAGAATTTCTTGTCTCCCATGAAATGATCTTTCCTCCTCTCTACTTTTGTGGCACTTTGTCCCCAGTACAGTGTGTATTAGCTTTTTGTGGGTTTCCTTCTCCTCATTCAAAGTTAAACTCCTTGAAATAAAGGTCATACTTTCTATTCTTCCAAACATGGATTGTGGTGCATTGAAAAGTCGGCACTCAGTGGCACGTGTACAAACGTATTATACTTCATGCTTTGGGGATCCTGGGCACACTTTTCTACTGCTTTCTTCTCAGACAGTAGATTCAACAGCTTATATTTTGGTTAATATTATAAAAGATCATACTGCTAGATGGATAATAAGGTATCCAAGATGAAAGTCCACAAAAAACTTAATGAATTATCTGTGAAGAGTTGAATTAGAATGTAAATTCCATCCATATTTGCCAAAAAGACAATTTCAGAACTTCAAAGGAACATTCTTTCAAAATATTCTTTTAAACGTCACCCCAAATACTTTGGTAGCAAAACAGATCTTGTAAAACAACTATTCTGATGAGTGAAAGATCAGCTAATCAGAACTGTTTGGTAGCCTCTGGAATACAAGGGTCTTACAAACTAAGGAGAAACATTTGCAGTGTGACAAAAACTTAGTTTGAAAAATTCCAGCAAAGTAGAATGTCTTCGTCTCCTCAATTCTTGAACATTCCTGTAATGCTTCTATTACATATCACTGTTTGATGCTATAGAAACAGTATCTTCCCCATAACAAATAGTGACACATGGTCAACTCCACCAAAGGCCCATGACCATCAGAAGTGGGACATTCTTCTTGCCGAGGCAGGAAGCCCTGGTTGAGAGTCTAAAGCCCAAAGATCAAAGGGTTACTCCACCCTGACCCACAGCAGGACCCTGGGCAAATTTCACTCATGTGTCCTACACTATCTCCATTGTTCAAAGAAGAATCATCACTGCTTCAGATGGAGGTCCTGGACACGGATAGGAAAATACTGGAAAGACGCTCTGAAGTCTCTAGGAGAAAAGGATGATTAAATGATAATGACACACCAGAAGATTTTCCCAAGGAAATTGTGTCAGCAGGGGAAAATAGTACGGTCAAGAAACACCATCTAATGTCAGTGAGTCTATAACATATTCTAAGTGGAAAACAATGCCCCTCAAATTTTCACACTAATGGGGTAAAGAAATTTTTAAAAAATGTTTCCCAGTCTCAATGCAATATAAATCTTTTGCAAAAAGAGACACTGAGGCATAGGTCAAGAAACAACTCAATGAAGATTGCACCTTGTTCTGTACACAAGGCCTGGACTTAGTTGTATGAAACTTCCCATGTAACGTTACTGTAATTCTTAGAGGAAAGAGTATTTTTTTTTTTTTTACTTAAATAGGTCTAGATTTATTACTCTTAAGTGGAAGGTCATGTGTTATAAACACCATTGTCAGCAGACAGGGTAGAAGTATGAGGTCATGGTAAGTCAAGGAGAAGTATCAGTGACCCCTTCCCCCAACATAACCACACTTCCTGCTTAACCACAGATGGTCATTCTGGTTGCCCCCCCTATCTACCATATAAAGAGACTATTAGCTTAATGCATGATAATCTTTTCCCTCTTTTCATGGAATTTTTTAAAATTTTAATTTTATTGGAGCATAGTTGATTTACAATGTTGCATTCGTTTCAGGTGTACAGCAGGAAAGGGC
This sequence comes from Monodon monoceros, assembly GCF_005190385.1. Taxonomy (NCBI): domain Eukaryota; kingdom Metazoa; phylum Chordata; class Mammalia; order Artiodactyla; family Monodontidae; genus Monodon; species Monodon monoceros. Next base: position 11,264,554 of record NW_021703776.1, on the reverse strand, counting down.
AATTATTAAAGAAAATAATAGCTTCCATCTTCCTGAAAACAGTTGTGTAATATACTCATTTCTTTTGCGATTTTTAAGATCAAGAAACCAATGGACATACAGAACTCCTTCAGTAGAAAATAATTACTCCCTCTCGTTAAGCAGTTCTACATAAGCCACTTGCCTCCCAGCGTGAGTAATTGGTGATGGTCTCCAAGGCTCCTGCACCCTCACTGTGCTGTCCTTGATCCAACCCTTTGATGTACTAGATATAAATTCACTTTTTCACTGAATCAGCATGTGTTACATGTTGGCTTCTTCTTCCCCAATTGTTTTGGTTTTCTGCACAGCATGCTTACTTTGGCTAAAATCAAGACGTCCCACCTTCTGGATGGCCTTGTCCGGTCTTCTGGTCCCTGGAAGCCATGATGGAGAAGGAAAGAATCTGGTTCCAAATTGATATTTGTTTGTTATTTTTGGAGCTCTCAAGTAAATTACAGGAAAATTGATTTTCTTTCATGACCTTCTGCACCTACTCAACCCCTTCTGTTGCTCTTACATGCTTTTATTTCCTTCTATGTTTAGGTTTTTATCTATGTGCCATGAAAGATTAATAGAATTGATGGAAATCATATTGCCTAATTAGAGGGAGTTTTTGAAGCTTATACAATGAAACTTCATTTCCTATCTAAGATCTCCAGATAAAAAATTCCATTTCTTGCTGAGACAGCTATTTGGATATATTCACTTGTCAGGAGGACTTGAATTACCTTATGCTATTAAAGGAAGGGAACACTTTCTCCTTGTCTCTGATCTTTAGGGTGGGTGTTCACATACAATGCCTGTTTCTAAATTACGTCTAGTTATTAACCAAACCAACCAACTATATTCCACTTGCTGCCCAAATATTCAGTTTTATCATGCCACGACTTCAAAATTATGGTTGATCTGGAGCTCCAACCTGAAAGAACTTTGTCCCTTCTCACCATGGTGTCATTTTGTGCGTAGCTGGACCCCTTTTTTATCTGCTCCACCCTGCAGCAATCTTTGGATAACCCCTACCCTCTCAAGGAGGTCCACTCTCCTTGAGAAGTGGCCACAGACAGGAGCCCTGACCTCTTGGCCAATTAGCTCCATGGTAACAACCCTCATGTCCCAAAAAAGATTAAACCCCAACTTTGAAAAATACGTCACCAAAAACTCAGGTATTAGAGAAGGAAAGTGCAACCCTGGACTGGACTTGGTGGCTTTCAGAGTCCACAGTCCTGAACTGTCTTCGAGGACCCTTATAAGCAGTCTGCCTGTGTCCCCTTCCCACCATCACCAATAGGACTAGCTGGCCTCGCAATCCAGACCCAAGTACCCTTAGGCCCAGAGAGGAGCATCCCTTCCCTCACTCAGAGGACGTACATCTCCCCCCTTCTTATTTTTATTTTCCCAGGCTGAACCACCTATTAGACTAACATTAGAAATATTAATTTCCTCCAGAGGAAAACCCTAGCAAGAAAAACTACAACAGAAAATCATAGTTAAGCTTCATTACATAGTGGATTATTCTGACAGAAATAACCCTGTGTGAGACACACCACACGCCTGGTGGAGTTGCCCCTCTTTTCTTAGTCCTTGGGTCTCAGCTCAAGTTCTGGAAAACAACCACCACACACACAAAGCTGCAAGAATACTGTACAGCTTGAAGCCAAGCGCCCTTAGAATGAGGCAGGCCTAGAAATGCCGGAACATGCACCCCTCCCCCATCCACCCACCCCCCGCCCCCCGCCCCGCCAGACAACTATGTCTCCCAGACAGAAGTTTGACCCAATGCTTCCCCCAAATTTATATCAAATAGAACACTTAACTTCTCAGTCTCAAACAGCTGTGTTTGGGTTAATCCTGACTTCACATTTCCCTCTAGAACGGTGGGTGAATATTTGATTTATATTTTTGTAAATAAATGGCAGACTCAAGTGGTTTTCCCAGACCGAAAGCAACAATTTGCCTCTGAGGTAAATGCATGTCCCTACCCTTAGAGACTGGAAATTGCTTGCAGCTTTACATGTTTTCCTTCTTTTCCCAGCTACTAAAGATCAAGTTTCTAACAATATCCTAGGGCCGGTGCCAGCTAGGGTAACCCATTGCCTGTCTGCGGAATGAGCGCCATGGCTATTTTGGGTTCTCCACTGACTACACAATCATCTACACCAGTGGTTCTCAAAGTGTGGGCCCCAGACAAGCAGCGCCCACTGGGAACTTGTTACACGTGTGAATTTGGGGGTTTTACCCAAGACCTACCTACTGAATGAGAAACTCTGAAGGTGGCCTCCAGCAGACTGGACTTTAGCAAGCCCTGCAGGTGGATCTGACCACCGGTGTACACCAACCATAGCACAAAGCTTTAATGGGAATGATTTGTTCAGTGGGCAGATTCACTGGGAAGATGCATGTGATATCCTCCAAGGGCACTTTCTGGGTCCTGGTGTTGCCCTTGGACCTGGTTAAGATGGTCCCTGCCCACTGTGCACCAGAGATCACAAACTCTACAATAAAAGCTCCTTCATTTTCCTTGTCTGTGCCAAGAGATTTTAGGAAGTTTGGTCCCTATTTGAACAAATATGGATTATGGGAGACAATAGTGAGAGCGGAAATGAACTCCGCTCCGAACTTCCTCCGGGACAGAGGAAGCAGGGTTGAAAATGCTTGTGTGTGTGTGTGTGTATGTGTGTGTGTGTGTGTGTGTGTGTGTGTGAGAGAGAGAGAGAGAGAGAGAGAGAGAGAGAGAGAGAGAGAGAGAAAGAGAGAGAGAGAGAGAGGAAGGAGAGGGCGTAGGGGTGGGAAGGGTTGGCTATGATCGCAGCCGCTGCCTCAGGAGAGCAGAATATGTGCTTTTATTTAAGTTGGCTACCCTCCATCACCCAAAGTAGATGTCTAGCAGACCAATTCCCCAGATATCTGTTCTCTTGCTGACCTATTCTTAAGATTGTGTGGCTCTAGAAGCCCCTTGGAGCAACCTGTAAGACCTGAGTCAGACAAGTGTAGCCTAAGGGAAATGACCCAGTGCAGCCTGTCTCCCGAGGAAGCTAGGGTAGGTGCTCACCCCAGGTTCCCCCAGGACAGCCCAGCACTCTTGAGTTTGGGCCCAGCTTCCCCCTTGCTCTGCCCCGGGAGGTCCATGCAACCTCTCAGGCTGAAGACAGCAGGGCTGGCGCGGGTGAGAGCATTGCCCAAAAAAACAAGTGTGACTCCCAACGAGCAGGCAGTGGGCCCAGGGGTGGAACGACAAGCCAGGCCATAGACATGGTTCAATTTGTAACTTTTTTTTTTTTCATTTTTATTGGAGTATAGTTGATTTACAATGTTGTATTAGTTTCAGGTATACAGCAAAGTGAATCAATTATACATATACATATATCGACTCTTTTTTTTTTTTTAGATTCTTTTCCCATATAGATCATTACATAGTGTTGAGTAGAGTTCCTGTGCTATACAGCAGGTTCTTGTTAGTTATCTATTTTATATATAGTAGTGTGTATATGTCAGTCCCAATCTCCCAATTTATCTCTACCCCTACTTTCCCCCCTGGTAACCATAAATTTGTTTTCTACATCTGTGACTCTACTTCTTTTTTTTTTTTTTTTGCGGTACACGGGCCTCTCACTGCTGTGGCCTCTCCCGTTGCGGAGCACTGGCTCCGGACGTGCAGGCTCAGCGGCCATGGCTCACGGGCCCAGCCGCTCCGCGGCACGTGGGATCTTCCCGGACCGGGGCACGAACCCGTGTCCCCTGCATCGGCAGGCAGACCCCCAACCACTGCGCCACCAGGGACGCCCTCTATTTCTTTTTGTAAATAAGTTCATTTGTACCTTTTTATTTTTTTTAGATTCCACATATAAGTGATATCGTATGATATTTGTAACTTTTAGATATTTAGCCATGTGGTATATGAGCCTCCCTTTATGTTCTTGTCCTAGGCAATGTTGAAGGTATGCCTAGGATTAAATACAATTATTGAGAAATTAAACAGAGCTCCATTACTTAAGCTATGAGCCGCCACCATGTGTGAGGCCCAGTGCTTGGCACTTGGAAAGATGATTGAGTCTAGCTCTGTCCTCTAGACCCATACCACCTAGGACCTGAAGGCTGATATGTGTACTGCTTACTTACCACGCACCAAAACGTAATAACAGCTCCAAGATGTGTACAGGGAGAGTCCTATGAGAGCACCACAGAGGGAGAGGCAGTCTTGACCTTGAAAAATCGAAGAAGGCTTCTAGGAAGACCTGAGATTTCAGGAGCTTACCAATCTAAATTTTCCTTTGGCCTCAGAAACACTGTGGGCGAATGCCTCATCCCTGTCCATGCTTGACAAAACCTAGTAAGCATTATAAAGTGGCTTCCAAAACCCCGTGCCTTTCCCTGGACCTAATAGTCTAGCTCAGGCTCCAGAGGGGAGTTGGGAAGGGCCAGCCAATGGTGAGAGCTCACATCCTGGTGACAGCATGGCATCCATGAAGTGGCTTTCTGCTGGTAGAGAAAAGAAAGTTTTCTTCCATGCTATATTTGACATAAAACTTATCTGCCTAGAATGACATCATATACAAGTCACTTTTTAATAAAAAACTAATATGCCTCCCAAAGCAATTTGTTTTGAAACTGTCAAGGAGACTAACATCTTATTCCCGTACTTTAGGTCATAAATCAAATGAACTAACTCAGAGACTGACAAACTGTAACCCAGGGACCAAATCTGGCCCACCACCTGTTGGTGTAAATAAAGTTTCATTGGGACACATCCACACCCATTTATTTTAAGATCAGCAGAGTTGACAGTTACACCAGAAACTGCATGATCCACAAAACCTCAAATAATTGCATTTTAAAAATTGCCACTCCTTCTCTCATCCAAAGTCCACCAATATGCAGAAGGAGAAAGCCTGCAAATTCCCCACCAAACCCCAATCTCTGCCCTGAATAGCGACAGTTTATAGTTCAGGGTTGGAGGGTTTTATAACTTCTAATGAATGAAAGCAAAATGTCAGGCAGAAGGCAGACTACATCAGTCATGTTTTTGGAAAAAAACAGAATTCCCCACAGATAGTCTGAATGGAGAGACTTCATGAAAGGTGACCTGCAGAGGAATGGACAAACTTAAAGGAATGGACAAGAGATGCTGAGGCAGCCAGACAGGCAACAGAGGGAAGCTGTTGCCACCCAGGGATGAAGAAACGAGGCAGGAAAGAGTTCCTGGGCCCAAGGAGGAGAATCCCCCTCTGGGAGCTATGGTCATGGAGGGCACAGCTGCCAACAGAAAGGCAGCTTCTAAGTTGGTTGGAATGTTACCCCAGCGTCTTCCTGTGTCCTCTCATATCCTGCTGGTGATTCCCACTGGCTGAACCCACCTGGAAGCCAGAGAGCACCAGAACTAGGGAGGCAGCCCAAAGTGGTCAACTGCTGGGCTGCAGAGAGGGGCAGACAAGAGATTGGAGTGTAAAAGAAAAAGAGATTGGGGTGTGTGGGGAAGGTGACTGACCAGCACCCAGACCCCAATAAAACAAAATGATGTGAAGCAAATTAATAAGTATTAGGGTATGTTGATTAGGGTTTCTATTACAAGTGTAGAAACCCAACTCAAAGGAGAAAATGTTTTAACTCACATTACAGGAAGAGCAGAAGTTAAAGAGCTTCAGGGAGGGTTGATGTAGTAGCTCTTGGTCATCATCAAGGAGATCTAAGGATCTGCATCTCCCTGCTCTACTTGTCTCAATAAGGTCAATTTATTCTAAGGCTGGTTTCCCAGTAGCAATGAAGAAAACATCCCTCTCTGTTCATGTCTGAGGTTGCCCAGGGATGCGGAGTTGAGGAGGTATTCAGTGGTGTTGGAGGTGTTTCCTCTCCATACCCACCAGTTATGTTTGTGCACATAACCGTATGTGTATATGTATTCTCTTTCCCTTTCTTGCTCTCCTCTCTCAACTAGATTTTTTAAGCTATCCTGAGCTCTCCTGACATTTCATTGGCCCTGGTTGGCTTAGGCTCAACAATTCCTGAACCGAATACTGGCCAGGGGGGCAATCACCTTCAGTGGTTAGACTCACCATCTGAAGGATAGAACGGATGGGGGAGGGAGGGAGTGTCAACCACGAAGTCTACTATTAAGATACGATGATTATCTTCTTTCAGGTGTGTCTCCTCTGTCTGCATCTCTTTGTCTGCAGGTATTTGCTGCCCAGATCTTCATCTGACACAGGAGGATCCTTCTGGCAATGGGGTAGTTTATACTGGGTACCTGCTTACCCAAGTAGGTATTTCCTTACCAACCAGAAAAACCAGAAAAGAACTTATGGAAATATCTTTCTTGGTAGGTTCCAGTCTTTTTTTGTTGATGGTTACTCAGCAGTTAGTTGTGGTTTTGGTAATAGGAGGTGAGCTCATGTCCTTCTACTCCACCATCTTGTCTCCAATCAAAAGAGAACTTACAGGAAAAGAGAAAGTTACCAGGTCTAATTAACCTTCTAATTAAATTTCCTCCCAAGTCTTTGGGAAATCACCCATCCTTCGTGGCTTAACATCCTTCTACATAATTAAGATATATGATGGTTGCAACCCCACAGCAAGAGAAATTACACAATGTGGGTTCAGAGGCTTTAACAGCTGAAATTAATTTGAAGGCATTTTAAGGTGTTTTTCACACATTTACCTGCACCTGGTAGGTGTTGGGTTCCATTGGTGAGATCTCCTTTTGGGCCCCGATTGATGAGTTTTACATAGACGTTTCAAGGCAACTTAAAACTTGCCTCCATGAAGATTTCCCAATTCATCAGGAGCACCACTGACCTAATCCTAACCTTCTTCCTATCCAGAAACAGCCTGAGATTTGAATCTAGTTTATACAGGAAACTGTCAACAAAATAACTTACGTATTGTTCCCAGATGTTGAGATATTGAGCAGAGGTGCTCTGAATGCCGATTTCAATTAGGATCTTGGAAGTTACTTTTCACCGGCAGTTGGGTCCCTGTGGCCAGTGGCTATCACAAGGGCAAAGCCCCCTGTTATATTGTAGAATTCCCATGGAATATATAACCAACGAACGTTGGATAAAGCTGCTTTAAATTTGGGAGGCTATTTTTCCTACATATTTCTAATACTTGGCTGGGCTGACCAAATTGTTGACCCTGACATGTGGGCCAGAGCAGATCCCATATTAAATTCAAGGCTTTTAACATCCAAACACCCATTATATGGACAGACACAATGGCAACGTTCTTGGCAGGTGCTGGAATATCCATTTCTAACATTATTTGAAGCACATACACTCAATATTTCTTAGGACATTAGAAACTAAAGTCCTGGCCAGTATAAATAAGTCAGGACCTTGGCTACTTCTTTTAAAATCCAAAATTCCCCTTGCTAAACCCAAGCACATGTTTATAGTTTCCAAGTCATTTCTCTTACAAAAAAATTAATCTACAACTTTGATAAACCACAGCACTTTTATGAGTTTGCATAGTGGCTTTTCTGTACACATTGCACTAAATTCCCTATGAAATTATTATTGTATTAACCAGCAGTGACTCATTTAAGATTATAGTTTGTGATCTCTTATTTTTAGAAGAGGTCCTATGTCATTTTTATCACTGCCTCAAGTTTATTTTTTACTTAAAATTCACATTACAACTCAAAATAGGAAATGTCACTGAGAGTTGTTTTTCAAACCAAGAATTTTGTTTCCAAAAAGAGAGAATAAGAAAACAAATGGACGTGATAATGCCAACAATTATGTTATGTGATTTTGATAACCAAACAGTTTATTATGACTGCTTTTGTGGGTGGTACCAAATATTTGAACAGGTTTTCAAACCATTTGGTGATTTATTAAATATTAGTGATTGTTACTACAGGTCTAGTTTTATGACCTATGGTGGACTTTTTTTTGTATGGAAACCGGGACACCTTACCAGGCTAGCATTCTGCTCTGAAAATGCTACCCAGTACCTGACTCACCTTTGAATTGCTCAATAGGTTACTTTAGGGCTCCAAAAGGGAGAAGATACTGAGAAAGCAAATAGAGTTCAAGGAACTAGGAAAGGCCTTTGAATGGTCTTTGCAAAGTTAGTTGGATATCTATTAACAGACAAAAAATTAACAGCCAGTTAATATAAAGGAGAAAACTCAGGCATACCCAGTTATCTAGTTTTAGGGGTATCTCACCTAAGTAACCCTAATACATTCTTTAATCAAATAACAAGAAACTCACATATGATGCTTAATAAAAACCCCTAGAACCCCAAAATGAGTAGACAATCACTTTCTTCTCCTCATTTAGTCATATGTCCACAAAAATAGATGGAGAGATGAGCCTGATAATGGGTTAGATTAAATTTGTCACTCTAAACATACACGTTACTGTCGTCATCACTATAAGCAGTGAATAGAAAAAGTGTCTTTAGCAACTCATAAAATTATTACCAAGTCTGGAATTTAAGAAAATGCTTATAAGAGCGTGATTAAACAATCGCATGAATTCGTTGATCACTTTCAACTGCCAATTCTTCAAAAAATGACTAATGGCACAAGCTCTGGGTCCCAGTCATACTTTAGAAAGACCAAGCTGATCTGAAACAGACCCAGGCAATATACATCATGTCAAGTCTACTAAGTATCAACTTACATATTTGTCTTTGACTCAAAAAGGAAACCTCTCCTCTCTTTCTGAGAGTCTGCTGGTTCCATGAGGGCAGGGATGGCAACAATCTTCCCCACAGTCAGCAACATCTACACAATAGCTATACAATAAATATTTGTTGAAGGCATGACAGAATGAATGAGTGAGCATCAGACTGAAAGTGCCCAAGAGTTCCCTCTGTCTCTCCCTCTGTTTCTGTCTCTCTCTCTCTCCTTAATAACTACAGAAACTTTGACAAGTTTACGAAGCATCACTCCGATGAAACACAAGGATGCCGTTTACCTTCAGGGTAACGTGGTGCTATGATCTTATAGGACCTGCGTCATAGGCTTGGATTTATGATACCAGCATTCAAGAGCCTATTCCTTCTGGCTACTTTGTCTTTAAAAACGAGAGAGAGAGAGAGAGAGAGAGAGAGAGAGAGAGAGAGAGAAACAAAAACTAAAACTAAAATAAAACTCAAAATATGAAGATGGTCTTGCGGTTCAAGTAGCCAGCATTTAATTGAGAGAGTAATAAAATCTTTCTTCTACCCAACCACATTTTTATTTTAACAAGTATAGAAATACTTATTCAGATAGAGTAATATTTAAGCATTAGAGTTCATAATTATATTCAAATAGCACAAGAAATCTTGACAGAACTATTTTATTGTTTTTTAATTAAATTTATAAATTTATCAGTAGTTTCTTATCCGATTTTTCTGCCATGTTGAAAAAGGCCTTCCTCCTATGAAGATTAGTTGAAAACTCTCTTCCAGTATTTTTGTAGTTTGCCTATTTTGTATTCATTTTAATGTAAGGAGAGAGATAAGAATCCAGTATGGTATTTTTCCCTAATAAATATCCAAATGTTGAACATCACTAATTTAATAACCCATATTTTCTCACTAACATTCAGTGATGACTTTTTCACATACTAAGTCCCCATATGTCTTTGGATCAGTTTCTGAGCAATAAGATTTATCTGTTTGCTTATTTATACTCTCATGCCATGATGTTTTAATTACTATAGATTTACATCATAAATATACCTAATATCCTCCAATTAATTTTTCTCTTCAGAAATTTCTGGCCTATCTTTTCACAGTTATTTTACTCATGAACTTGAAAATCAGTTTATCGGGCTTCCCTGGTGGTGCAGTGGTTGGGAGTCCACCTGCCGATGCAGGGGACACGGGCTCCTGCCCCGGTCCGGGAAGATCCCACATGCCGCGGAGCGGCTAGGCCCGTGAGCCATGGCCGCTGGGCCTGCGCGTCCGGAGCCTGCGCTCCGCAGCGGGAGAGGCCACAGCAGTGAGAGGCCCGTGTACCGCAGGAAAAAAAAAAAAAAAATCAGTTTATCTAATTCTAAAAATTACCCCAGTAGTATTTCTGTTGGGCTCACATTAAATTTATAGATTGATTGAGGGAGAACTGACCTCATTAAGATATTGAATTTTCCTACCCAAGAATATGATATGCCCTTTTTGTCTGTGAGTGATTTAAAATTTTTTTCACATAGATTTTGCAAAATTTTTTTTTTTTACAAGTCTATAGATTGTAGTTTTATTTTGTGTCATCCCAACCTTCTAGGTTCCGAAGACTTCTCTTTATAACACATTCAGCGGAGAAAGTGTAGAAACATTTAACAAATTGGTTAATACAAATAAACCAAGGCTAATTTGAATGTGTTTTCTTTTTAAATTTTACATTATTCTCATATAATATATGCTGACAAGGTTAAAGAAAAACTTTTACAGGCCTAAAGTTCTCTTCGCATGTAAACTAGGTATCATATAAATAACATTAATCCTTTTTTAGTTCTAGAGTCAGGAAAAAGGATGACTTTTTTTTTTTTTAGAAGAGTCAAATTTTTTAATGATAAATAGCCAAACCACTCTTACACTTCTCCCAAATTAAAAAAAAAAAAAATAGAACAACAATCAAAGCAACCATTTCCAAAGCAACAACAAACAAACCTAAACATACAGAAGTTAAATTATTATTATTATTTTTCACATCTTTATTAGAGTATAATGAGAGAGAGACTCAAGAGGGAGGAGACACGGGGACATATGCACGTGCATGGCTGATTCACCCCGCCGCAAAGCAGAAACCAGCGCACTACTGCAAAGAGGATGACTTTTTAAAAAGATAATGTTTATTGCCAAGGTTTCTTCCTATTTATGGTACGATCTAGGAATTTCAAAGGGATGCCTTTACTGATATTTTGATTCTATTTCCCATGGGAAGAGAAAACACAATTCTGACCTTTATCGTGGTATAGTTTATGTTCACAGCTATTAAATCCATATTCCTACTGAATCATGTGTTTCTCTGCTCCATTTGCAATGCAAAGTGAAGGTTTGTCACTGCCTCATTAGTTTAAATCATCAGTCAAATGTGCCTATGAGAACTAGGTAAAGAAATATAATTTTCATCTGACATGAGCCTACTGGGCTTTTTTCCGCTAAAAAAGGGAGCATACGCCCAGCTTTATCATCAATGTTTTAAAATATGAAGTTCTTGCAATTTAGGGTTGAATGATTCCTCCATACTTTCATGCTCTTTTTGTGATGGTTTTTAAACTGCTTGAACCTGCTTTCATTTATGCCGCTTTTAATATAGAGAAATAATAGACTTGTCAGTGTCTCCTTCAAGCTGAGGGAGGAAAACCTGTATTTCTTAGAGATATAAGCAGCAACAGGTTTATCTGGATAACCTTATATAACCTCATCCAGGTAATCCTCTCAGGAAATGCACTGTTCAGTGCTTGTGTGCTTAGAACGGTTCTTACCTGAGCCGTCCTGTGACTTAGGGGAATAACATTCCATCATCCTCTGATGGCCCAACTGTGACAGTGGGAATGTTCCTATGATATTTGTTGGGAAACAGGAGTACTGAAACAGCAAACAATTACATCAACAACAGTGTAAGATAGCCAAGCTTCCTGGGCATTTGGGTCTTACAAATTGAAGTCCAGAACAGATGTGCAGTAGTTGCTAGGTCAGTAATCACTGAGGGTGTTTTCTAGATGGAGTCTGCGGGAGGCTTAAAATCCACTACCTTGAGAACATCAAAATTTTAATTTTATTCCCAGGCATTTTATCTTTCTCATTACCACTGCAGTTTTTTTTCTGTTGATTTTTTTTTTGGTCTAAAATATATCTCTTTAATTTTAAAAGTAGTTCTATTAGAACTGTGTGCATACCTTTATGCAAGTAATTTGAGATTGTAATTTATTATTTTTAATTTTTTTAATATTTTTAATTTTTATATATTTTTAATTTTTAAGGGAGTATAGTTGCGTTACAATATTGTGTTACTGTATACTGTACAGCAAAGTGAATCAGCTGTATGTATACATATATCCCCTCTTTTTTGGATTTCCTTCTCATTTAGGTCACCATGGAGCACTGAGTAGAGTTCCCTGTGCTATACAGTAGGTTCTCACTAGTTATCTACTTTATACATGGTATCAATAGTGTATATATGTCAATCCCAATCTCCCAATTCATCCCTTGGTAACCATCCCTTTCCCCCTTGGTATCCATACATTTGTTCCCTATCTCTGTGTCTCTATTTCTGCTTTGTAAATAAGATCGTCTATACCAATTTTTTCAGATTCCTCGTATATGCGTTAATATACAATATTTGTTTTTCTCTTTCTGACTTACTTCACTCTCTATGACAGTCTCTAAGTCCATCCATGTCTCTCTACGAATGACCCAATTTCATTCCTTTTTATGGTTGAGTAATATTCCATTGTTTATATGTACCACATCTTCTTTATCCTTTTCTCTGTTGATGGATATTTAGGTTGCTTCCACGTCCTGGCTATCGTAATAGTGTTGCAATGAACAAAAGGGAGATGTTGTATTTTTAAAATGTGGCTTTAATCAAAGCCATGTAAACAGAGCTCAGCAACTTTTAAAATAGAGATATGGAGGGGGTTTGCAACTCACCCAACAGTAGGCATGGAGAAGTTTAAACTGTAAAATGGTGAGATAAAGTCATTACAGTCATCCCTCGGTATCTGTGGGCATTGGTTCCATGACACCTGGAGATACAAAAATCTGTGGGTGCTCAAGCCCCTTATATAAAATTCCGTGAATTGGGAACCCTGCAGATATGGAGGGCCCCCTGTACTGAGAAGTTTGCAAATGGGATAAAGAGATGCCATGGACTCCCCTGGCCACTGTGAATTTGGGCAGTTTTCCATGTAGAATCAGAGCTATTAGGAATCTGGAAACTACTTTTATCCCACCTGAAAGGGGAAGAGGAGAAAAGAGTGAGCTAGAACAGAAGGATGAACTCTTACACAAATAGACAGACTAACGATTTCCTTTATAATAAGCAGCAGCTGCTGGCATTTTCCAGGAAGAAAAGAAGGAGAGAAGCTCTTAAAGTCCACAAGTGCATGGATCTGGGGTAGAGCACGATATAGGCTCTTTATGAAAATAATACTAAGAAATTGAAAACAAAGCAAAACAAAAAGCCCTCTAATATCTAGCTTGATATTAAGAGTTGTAAAGAGGTGACTATCCCAAGGCAAATTCACATCAGACACTAAGAAAGGGATCAGCAGAAAATCCAGAATCTGGCCAATGACAACAGCAAAATGAATGGAATTTAGACAAAGACCCTTAACTCTACCATCCTTACATGTCTCACCAATTCTACCAGAAGGAATTAGAAGTTGTAGTCAGAATACAACTTTGTTACTTGCAGTGTGTTGTATTAATACAATGACTCTTCTCACTATAATTGAGTAGTTTGCATATAGTCTCATTCCACAGCGTGGATTCGGTCATCCTCAACTAATTTTTTGTGGTCTTTATAAAGTTCTGTGCTAAATAATCCCCTTTGTATACTGGTATAGACAGATACTAACTTGTTTGAATCCCGTCTGAAAATGTAAGGATTCTGGCTTCTGTACAGTGAATTGGTTAAATGGTAAACCAAACCCATAAAACAGAACACATTTTCATAGAATGCTATTGTACCAGGACATATGTTTCCCTATGTCTCCTAGATATTACATTTTGGTCATATGGAGTCTAAATAGTACTAAGAAGTACAATATATCAATCTTATATCTGGTCAACTTGATGATTCATCTATTTTTTAAAGTAATTTATCCATAGATACATCTGCGTTTTATGTGTACAATGATATTGTTTGTAAATCATGACCCTCTTCTCCAAACATAATGTTTTTTAATATCTTTTCTTGTATCATTGTGCTAGCTAAGGTCTCCGATATAATGTTGACTATAGAAGTGATAGGGAGGAACATTATCTACTACCTAATTTTAAAGGGAATGGTTCCCTACCAGCAGTTATGCAATAAATACTTCAAAAACATAATTTTAAAAAGATAACATTTACAACAGAAAATTACAATAGAAAAATCTGTCAAGTTTCTGAGAATAAATGTAGCAAAATATGTATAAGACCTGTACACAAAATAATCCTTACTCAAGGGTATTAAAGAAAATCTGAATCAATTGAAAGGAATACTATGTTCATGGTCAGGAAGATTTAGTTCCCTGAAAAGGTCAATTTGACCCTACTTGATCTGTAGATTTCTTACAACCTTGATTAAAATCTCATGGAACTTGATAGGTTGATTTTAAAGTGTCACCGAGAGAACAAAGGCCTACGAATGGCAAAAACACTTATGAAGAGAGTGATTGTGGAAGACTCATTATAAAGCTGTAGTAACCGGGCAACCTAGAGTTTGTCCAGGAGTAAATAAATTAGCCAGCGGAAGAGAATAAAGAATCCAGAAACAGCTGCCCTTGATATTCAAGGGCTTTTGAAATATGACAGAGTGTGGCACGGCAGATTATTATGGAAAGAAAGCTTTCTTACAAAGGAATATGGAAAACTTGTCTGCACAATTTATACCTCAACTATGAACAAAAAATCAACTCCACATGAATTAAGTGCCTAAATCTCAAAATCAAGATCTTAAAATTCTTAGGAAGATATTTAAGTAAAAATCTTCTAGACTTTAGGGTAGGATAGACTTTCTTAAGCAATCACAAAAGCATAACTACAAAAGAAAATATTATTAAATCTAATTCCATTTAAAATTGAGAGCTTTTGTTCATCAAATAATACCATAAAATTGAAAAAGATATTTACAACACATGAGCAAAGAACATATCAGAATATATAAAGAGCCTTTATAAGTAAATAAGGGAAGAAAAACAACCTAACAGAAAGATATAAAAATAGTTAAGCTGACATTTCATCTAAGTGAAATACAGACAGCTAACAAAACACTTAACAAGGCGCTCACCTTCACAACTAATCAGGGAAATGCCAAGATTGTGTAAGGATGTGGGAAAACGTCTACTCTTATGCTGACAGAAAAGTAAATTAATACAACCACTTTGGAAAACAGGTGGGTACTATTTAATGAGCTTGAGGATGTGAATTCCTATGATCCAAGAATTCCACTCCCAGGGATATGTGTGTATTTACAGATAGTTCTTGCATGCCATGATACTGTATTGTGATACTTTTGCATATTAAAACTGTGTCCTCGCTTTGCATACTTCCATGGCAACTGAAGTAATGCAGAACCTGCAAAGTAAGGACGCAGTTCTGATATGTACATGTTTTAGTTAACATGGTTCTGTGCAAAGCAAGGACCTCCAATATGTGTACATTTGTGTGTGTGTGCACTCACGTGTACAAATTCAAAGGAAAATTATGCATATGTGCACCAAGATAGAGAACAAGAACGTCAATTACAAATTGCTAATAATATCTAAAACCAGGGGGAAAATCTGTATGTTCATCAAAAGGAGAATGGGTGACTAAATTGTGATCTATTTAGATAGTGGCATATTATACAGCAGAGAAAAGGACTGCATTAAGCCTATACAATAATGTGGATGTGTTTTATAAGCATAATTTGTACAAAAGAAGCAAGATAAAAGAAATCATACATATAACTCAGTTTATATATAATTCAAAACTAAACTCTTGTTTAGAAATGCCTACACAGGTAGTAAAACTGTAAAGAAAAAAGAGAAAATGATTATCACAGAAGTCAGAATCATGGTTATTTCTCCTAGGGAACGAGGAATTCTGTTTGGGAACACACAGAGAGGTTTCTATGGCTCTGTGATTATCTCATGTCTTGTCCTAAGTGTTAGTTATATATTGTACTATAAAGTGTGGATGTTTCAGAATTTTTTTCAACCACAGAGTTTTTGAATTTAAGTGAATGGTTTCCATTGCTGTGCAAAAACTTTCAAGTTTAATTAAGTCCCATTTGTTTATTTTTGCTTTTGTTTCCTTTGCCCGAGGAGACAGATTTAAAAAAAATATTGCTAGGATTTATGTCAAGGAGAGTTTTGCCTATGTTTTCTTCTAGGAGTTTTATGGCTTCCAGTCTTATAGTTGGGTCTTTAATCCATTTTAGATTTATTTTTGTATATGGTGTGAGAAAATATTCTAATTTCATTCTTTTGCACATAGCTTTCCAGTTTCTTCAGCATCACTTATTGAAGAGACTCTCTTTTCTCCATTGCATATTCTTGCATCCTCTGTCATAGATTAATTGACCATAAGTGCATGGGTTTATTTCTGGGTTCTCCATTCTGTTCCATTGATCTATGCGTCAATGCTCGTGCCAGTACCATGTTATTTCGATTACTTGGCTTTATAGCATAGTCTGAAGTCAGGAAGCATGATATTTCCATGTTCATTTTTCTCAAGATTGCTTTGACTATTCAGGGTCTTTTCTGGTTCCATATAAATTTTAGGATTATTTGTTCTCATTCTGTAGAAAATGTCATGGGGTTGAACTTCTGTGGTTAACAAGGCTACAAAGTAAAGGAAATAATTATCCCCTTGTGATGGACATTGCTTAAGCAATGTCATGTGCCTGGTGTCATAGTTCAAAGAGGGCACCCATCCTGGTTCAAAGTTTGTGTTGGGGGTGTGTGATCTGAGAATCTGCATTCCCTTGAATTCCTGAGCTTCTATGCCATAGTGAATAATTTCTGCCCCATAAAAATCATGGGGAAGCCTTGACCATTTTCTACCTGCATACCACAACACTATTAGAGTCTTAACTCGCTGCATCTTACAGAGGTAGTTGGCTTTGCACAATACTATTACATGTGGCATGGTAACCTGACTCACAAGAAAGTATAATCCTAAGAATTTTTCTCACCCAGTCTGCAAAAAACTAAATCTGTATCTAACTTAAAACATGCAGCCCATCCTCTTGACTCAAGGCTGAGAGAGAGTAGGGAGAAGGGAAGGATGTTTGCCCTTTAACACTTAAGAGATTAAGTCTTGTTCTGGCTGTTGGCTATATTGTGTATGTATATGAGTGTGTTTAGAAAAGCTCTTCCTATTGAAATCGTGGCTTATAGTTTTATCTCAAGTCAACTGGGATTTTTATGTACGAGGCCAATGCTTGAAATTTTCAAGCTCAAAATATTTCCAAAAAAGAACGGTAACTTCTCTTTATTTTTTATTTTTATTTTGTTTGGAGAACTAAGGGGCTTGCATCCTTATACGAAGCTAGTGACAAAGTTCAAAACCAGGCAGCAAGTTGTCACTCCTGGTCCCCTGGGAGAGCCACTAGATCATATCAGATCCCTGTCTCCATGCTCAGGCAAGCCCCTCTTTCACATCTTCCCATTGATGTCTTTGGAAAGAGGTTTCCAGGAATGGTAGGGTCGGATGGAGAAATTGGCTGGGAACTTTATGCCTCATTGACAGGAGAGGAGGGTGGGGAAATTCTCCCAAACTGCAATGTTAACTCATTGCCTATTGTGGTTACTTGGGACTGTAGTCAGGAAAGTTTCAACGGGCTGGTAAGGAAGTGGGATTTTTTCAGCTTTCACGCTTGTGCAATGTGACTTCAGAGGAAATGAACAGAGAAAGCTGATACGCGTGTGCGTGCGTGTGTGTGTGTGTGTCTGTGTTCACAGAAACAGAAGATCATCTGGAAGTAGATGGGTGTGTAATGAGAAAGTAAGTAAATGGATGAACCATCGTCACAGCTCGTGAACATGACCGTGGGCTTTTCGTACAGTGTACGTCCTCAGCAGCCGGCGTCTAACAGTTAGAACCCAGACTGAAGGCAGGGGCTGCACAGTGACAGGTTGTGGGATAAGGATGCACTGTAGATGAATTTAGAGAGAATGATGCTTTGGTCCATATGGAAAACTGCACTCGGTTGCCACTCCCAGTCTAGGAAATGAAGAAACACTCTGGCGCAGTGACTGATCTAACCCAGCCTTTCCGTTTGCCTCCAAATGACATGTGCACACATGTGCAGACAGAAACTTGAACTGAGCGGAAGTGAGAGGTGACAAAAGTCCTGCTGACTTCTATTTATTCAAAGTGGGAGGAAGAAGAGTGAGTGGACCCGAGTTTGGTTCGGTAACAAAAGTATTTGCCGCCAAAAACTTATGAGGTCTAGGGAAACTCTGGTTACAAATCAATTCAGCGCAAGCTGTCCCTCCAGCAACTCAGGGCATCAACAATGTACTCTAGGTAAATGAGCCATGTGACTCCTCTATTAGCTCTGCAGCCTCTTAAAAACAGCATGCCTGAATGCAGCATCTTTCCAATAAATCAGGGAGAATGGTTACCATTATCATGATCATTCTAATGAGGAAAACAGAACAAAGGCATCAAGTAATTTACACCAACCAGACCACCCTGTATCTTCTGGGTTTGCTTATCTTAGAAATCCATTACAGGTGAAATAAATTCAGCTGAAAAGATCTTATGCTTGATTGCATAAAGTCAGATATACGTTTTTATTTCATTTCATTTTGAGTCACTGTCAGGAAGGCCAGGAGTCGTTCTCTTTTGAGTTAAGAGGACGAAAAATGATGATGAAAATTATCATTAGGGGCAGGGGGAAGCAAGCAGAAGTAAACTATTCAAAAGGAGAGAAGAGTTTTTTGTGAGTCCCCTGTCTCCCAGTTTCTAGTTCCTTAAAGTACCCATAAGTGCTAGAGTGAAATACAAATGTCATCTCTCTTCATGGAAATTGAAACATTCTAGGAAGTGTAAAATTAGGAAGTTTAGCAAATCTACATCAACACCCCTCAAACTGAGAGCATGTTGCTTGATTCCTCATGACAATTATTTCATAAAGGGGAAATTCCTATTTTTCAATCTTTCTCAAAGGCGAATAATCTAATAATTCCCAGAAGCTAGGATCCTAGTCAACCTCTGTCTGAGTCCTGAAGAATTTCCAAGAAAAGGTATTTCTACTAGATAAGACTTCTGTTGGCTTGACCAGCCTACAAAGAGTTTCAGATTTCTTGGAATCCAAGGAGTCTTGAGGACCAACCTATGCCAAGGGCCAGCATATTTCATAAAATCTTTGTGACAGAGTTCTGAACTTTTTTCCAAATTGCAGTAATATGTGTGTTAATTAAGATTCATTTAGTCATAAGTTATAGTTGTTAGCCATGAGTTCCATGTTCAGAAACCAATAATGTATATGAAATAAGATGTCTTTAAACAGAAACACACTTAAAACAGGGTTACATATTGATCAGTTGATGAAAATATTGTGCCCAGAAACTTGCAGGAACCTAACCTTGCATTTCTCCTAGGAGCAATGGCTCAATATTCCCTAATTCAGTGTTTTTAGTACTTTATAGAACATAACAGCCACAGATAAGGAGAATCAACTATACATACATATAAAGAAAAGAAGAAAGAGAATGATTACAGGTATCCCTCCCCACTTTTTTCTACAAATTTTTATTTTTTTTAATTGCCTTAGGGAAGAAAGGTTAAAAAATGGAAGAAAAGTTGTATCACGAAAGAATATATTTTAATGATTCTACTTAGAAGTGAATTTCAAGGCTTACACGTCTTACAGTTGAGAAGATTTATTTTACATCCATTTCAATTTCCTTATACCGATAAAGCTCTCTTTCAGGGGGCGCAAAGAACAAGATTTTCCAACCCACCACACAAAAGTCTTGAACTGACTTACTCTACAATTCATACTGAGAACACTGGGTGATTGTGACATTCTTTTGACCTTGACAAACCTTGTAAAACATTTCATGAAAGATGCACCTGTGAGTCTTTTTAGTCTGTGAAACAGCCCCTTTTTCGTGTCAGTTATTATTTTTTTTCTGAGGGAAATTTCATTAACACCAAACATTCTTTCAAATTAAGTAAGAACTTGTGTTAGAACAACAATTAAGATTCCTGTTGCGTAATCATCCGTGGTTTACAAGGCTGACCAAGGAAGAAAAATTAAAGAGAGAGAAGAGAAGACATCACCCCCTCCCAGAACTCACTTTTAGCCAGACGTCAGGACCTGCAAGATTGTGAACACTGTTCTATATTTAGTTACCCGATATTTTGCGTAGCTCTGAGATTGCAAAGCAGTGTTTTTCCACAAATTCCCTACAATAATTTTTCCTAAGGAAACTCTAACCAAAGCACTCCCTATTCATTCTATTTTTCCAAGGCTACAGAGAATCACAGAGTTTCTCCTGCTACAATTAGATCCGCCCTTAGAAGGGTGGGGGAGATTGCCAAGCAGGGCAGCTCTAGTCTGGTCAAACCCAGGACTAAATTCACGATGTGTGGATGGACACTATTCAAAGATTCCCACTCCTGAGAGGAAGGGTGAGTCATAGGACTCACCCACCCCACAAAATGCAACAAATTCTGAGAACTTCCATCAAATACAACTGACACCTTTTCCTTGGACTTCCATCTTCCCAGATGGAAACCCACGACATCACCGTCACTACATGCCGGGTGACATCTTTGAGCACATTTATTAGCACCACTTGCAAATCCCTCCCCCAATATACTCCAGGAACATAAATGAATAAACTGTTTCTCAGATGTAGTTTTTGATTTAGAAATCTTAAGAGTTAAATTGAGAGTATCCTCAACAGTCGGTTTTGGAATTGCAAGAACCCAAACAGGTGCTCTTGGATTCTACCTCTCCTGCATTCTGGGAAGTGTGTGCCACCATTGAATCTGCTGTGGATAGGTTTCTTCAACACTTGCTGCCATAGCGCTCCATCGTATTTCCCCGTCCATGGCTGGCTCCCAAGCCAGCCGGTCCCACCTGTCTCCCATACCCTCGCACACTTGAACACAAGTGAAAGGAGTGTATGTCCTTTCTCTTGCTTGTGGGCACTGATGGAAGGTAGCAAAGAAACACTGATAAAGCCAATTACAGAGCTGATAGCATGAAAAAATGATAGGGCAACAGCTTCTTCCAGGAAGTATGCTATCAACCCAGTGACAAGAGCATCTTGAGCTAAGTGGGATGAAGCCATAACATGATCAGGGAGGTTTCTGTGAGTGTTGAGAATGTCAGGATGGAGGAAAGCAGATGCCACAAACTGGAAACTCAGGAGCACATATAAGGATATCTAGGAGTTCCCTGATACAAAGAGAAAATTGTAAGGAGTAGAAGACCAAAAATTTCAGGGGTGTATGTGAAGCCCTTAACTGTTGGGGTTTTTGGTTGTTATTCTTACTGTGATTTAATGAAAGTCAGATCTCATCACTCCTCCTCTTCAGGGTGTCCATTGCATCTGGAAGAGAATCTACGCCTCTTACCAATCTCATCTCACTCCCTACACTCAAGCTAAAATGGATCCATTCTGTTCTCAGAACGTGCCAAACCCCTAAGTATCTCAGAGCTCTCCCACCTGGTCCCCTCTGCATGCTGGGATGCCAGGCATCCCTGGGCTTTCTGCACAGCTGCTTCCTTCCTGTGCTTTAGATATGGCCACCCCTTGTCACCCTATAACACAAGCCTTTCCTACTTCAACTGCCACCTGTTACTTCCTCTAATACCATTATTTATTCCTAACTAGCCCTTCTCACAACCAAAAATTATTTTCTTGATTTAGCTCTTAAGTCCGAAGAGTTTGTTACTGAATCCCCATTGGCCGATACATAGTAGAAAATCAACAAATATCTCTTGAATGAATACATGACGAATGGGGACTGAAAGAAATGAATTAAATTATATTAGGCCAGTATGGCCTGGGGAAAAACAAGGGTAAAGCTGAATTCTGAAATAAAACCAAAGAGTATAAGTATTATTCAAGCAGTGTGGAATATTTAAAAAGAGGCATTGTGTGAAATCCTAGAAAACGAGACCATTGTGATACTTCCTTGTCATTTGGCTCCAAAAGATTTCTTTAGAAACTCACAGATTACAAATTTCTTAGTTCTGAATCTGACTCATCCCCACCCAGATCTGTAGTGCTATTTTTATGAACTTTACATGTAAACATTGAGCTAAGCAAAATTTTCACCAGCAAATATCTAATGACTTCCCCCAGTAGGTCCATCTGAGTAAAGAGGTCTCTATGAATATGAATTACCCTTCATGACTTTGCACCTTGAACTCAACATGGTGCATGAATGAAAGTTCCACGTAGCTCCAAGGAGTTGGCCTCACCCTTCCTCGAATGGAAAAACGTCTTAGTTATGAGAAAAGTAAAAGAAGTCTGTCCAGTAGACAGGATTTCCCCTCCACCAGTGACCATGCTTGCAAAACTTTGGAAATTCATTTCTTCTGACCATTCTCTTTTTAACAAAGCAGTCTTCAGAAAATGTCCTTTTTTAAAGTCCTTTTTTTTTTTTTTTTTTTTTGCGGTACGCGGGCCTCTCACTGTTGTGGTGGCCTCTCCCGTTGCGGAGCACAGGCTCCGGACGCACAGGCCCAGCGGCCATGGCTCACAGGCCATGCCGCTCCCTGACATGTGGGATCTTCCCGGACCGGGGCACGAACCCGTGTCCCCTGCATCGGCAGGCGGACTCTCAACCACTGCGCCCCCAGGGAAGCCCTAAAGTCCATTTTTATTTTTATTTATTTTTAAGGCAAAAGGCTAAAATTTTTAGGCCTTTGTGACAGGTTTCTGAAAATATTTCCTTGCCTTTAATTAATTTCAAAATAAATGCATTTCCAGTCAGTCCACACACGGGTGTAAAACAGACATTATTTCTATAGAAAGAAAAAGGAGGTGGCTGGCATGAACCATGCTCCTGGCTTTGTCAAAACCTAAATGCAGATTATATTCATGTAAATAATCACAAATATGTATCTCCCAAGTAAGGAAGATCTGTCTGAGACATCAGTACAGAGAAATACAGATGTGTATATACAATTGGAAACGTTCATTTCTGAGGACTTAAATAAAGACATGATTCATTTAAGTCAAAGGAATAGAGAATTTGCAAATATCACTAACTTTACTCCAGGTTCCTGAAGTTTTTATGGTAAAGTGGGTGGCTTTACTTTTTTTAAATGTACGAATGAATAATTTTTAAATTATTTATAATTTTCATACAACAGCACCCAGATACCTTATAAGCCCCAACAAATATATATGAAGCTAGTTATAATGCACTTTTGAAAAATGTCCTGTATTTTGGAACTTTTTTTTATAATACAGGAGCTTCCCTAAGAAAGATACAAACTTTCTTGAACCCCTTTAGATGTTACTAGTCAAAGCTAACCATTTGGAATTAAAATTTCCAACTCGACAGCAAAAGCGAGCTTGTAGATTTAATCTCATTTATTGAGATTTAAGGAGCAAGGAAGAAATGATTGTTTTTGCAACTTCATCAGTTTATTTCCACAAAACGTCCATAAGAATCTTTCCCACCACATGCTCCTTTCCATTATTAGGCGCTTGGCTGGGAGGTGTTTAGTTTGGCAGCTTGCCAAGTAATGTTCATTTGGATCTTGGTGGTGCTGAACTTGACAGAAAGCAAAGCACAGCGGGGAAAAGGTATTTTCAAATCACTATTTTCACATCAAAAATACAAGACCAAAAATCTCTCTTGCAAAATGCAAAACTAGACCATGCTTCTTTGCCATTCTTCTACGATGGCAAACCCAGGTATCCTGCCTTCGCTTACACCTCCAACAGACTGGCTGGGGAAGGAGGGTATTTCCCGTGACCACAAAAAGGGTCCCCAACCTGGAGGACCTAAATCCTGCAAACTCACAAAGTCTGGTCTGGTAGAGCTCCAAAGCACCGCTCTTTGCCATGCCCCATTTCCACTGCAGGTTTAATACCTGTGAACTTTGACAGATGATTTCGGATATCTCACCTTACAATGCAGATCCTAAGGGTAGCTGTGTTGTAGACTTATTGAGCAGGTTTAGAGCAATGATCTCTGGAAAGCTAGGGCTAGCACAGCGACCACTGCATAAACACGAATGTCATTGTTGAGAGTCTTCGGAAATAGGATCTGAGAGCAGTATTAACGATACATGGGTGAATGCACTCCGGGCATCAGCTGTAAGGGAGTGAGGACAAAGGGGATGGGCAGAGAAAGGAGGTGAAGGACAGTGAAGTTGCATCAGGACCACAGATGATTCCACAGTGAGCATGGGAGCTGGGATGGCCCTCCCAAGAGGTCCCAAACTGAGGCAAGGGAGTGAGGCTGTACCTTCACATCAGACCAGTCCTCACCTGGAGGCTGTCCGCAGGGAGGAAGGTAATAGCCATGGGCAGGGCTGCTCTCTCAGCCCAGAGCTGTTCATAGAGAGAGATATGGCTGCGAGCCAAGCCAGGCAGCAGTCCAGCAGCTGGAGGAATGCGTGCCTCAGTCCAGTAGGGGCTGTATGTCTGGGATCCACCCCAGCTCCACCCACAATCCACCACTGTGTGATTGGTGCACTTCCTTCATGTGATTATGTTTACTCCAACTTGGTAAATCTCCTCCAACATCCTGTAACGCTGCTTCTCCAGGGAAAATTACAGCAGGAAAGTTAGTGGGATGGAAGACAACCTTGCTTCAGTATCTAGTCTTGGGACCTACACTGGTGCTCATTTCTCCCTTCTCTATGCCTACCTACGTTCCCTGGACTCCTGGATGGCACCTTCTACTCCAGTAGTTTTTCCCAGACTCCCAGGCCTGGGAAAGTTGCTGCACTTGCCCATTGACTAACACAATTGGGCAGAAGACTATCAAGAAATGCCTGGAGCTGGGAGTAGAGGGAGACTGCCTGAGAAGGGGCACAAAGAATCTTTTGGGGGTGAAGAGAAGATTCTGTATCTTGACTGAGGTGGTGGTTACACAGGTGTGTACATGTGTCAAAACTTTTCCAACTGCACCCTTTAAAATGGGTACAAGAGAACTGATTTTTCAAAAACTGACTGCACGAAGCCTCTCTGCCACTTATTCCGGAGACAACTGGAGCTGTGGGTGGGTGACGAGGGGTTACTCTTTTCTTAGCCCCCACAGTGATCCCAGAGTTACACATCAAAGAGCTCCCCACTCACCACAAAGTGAAAACGACAAGGCTGGCTCCTGCAATGATAGTGACTCCCCAGACTAAAGAAACCACAAAAGGTCACAAGAACTCTCAACTCCAGTATCATCGTGTATTTACCCAGGAGGCCTCGTGGCCATTTTGACCATGTTACGTTTTCCCACTGCTTCTTTCCATGTGTGTTCATTCACTGAGACACCCAAAGGTCAAGAGTCTTACTCAGTGTTGGTAACAGTGAGTCAATGGCCAACATTCCCCCACCACCTTGCTCCCATTCTCTCTCTTCCTTTCTTCCATATCGCAGAACATCTCAGGATACCCTAAAATTCATTTACTCAGGAAAAGTCAGCAACTAAATTTTCATGCTGTAAACAACCGACAGGCTTGGGGCCCCAAGAGAGCTGCTGAAATATTTACATGTTTTGTAAATATTTAGAGTAACGTTTACCTGAAAAAAAAGGACGTATTTGCTTATTAACTCACCCTAATAAACTTGACATGGTGAAAAATGCCAGTAGAATCTCTGTGGCATCTTTATTCAAGAAGACGTCTGAATTGCATCTACTGTACAACCAACTATGTAAATTCCAAAGTTATTAGACAGAACTGGTGATCCAAATGTCAGGAGAAATCATCTCATTCATTATGGAAGAGGTCACTTTAGTTGCCTCTAAAAGACATGCTGAGCTCCGACGGAGGTAGTTTTTTATGCTAAATTGGTAATCACACTTAGAACATATTCAGTAACTAGAGGCCAGAAACAGAATGTGCTCTAGCCCACTATTCACAATCCTAGTCTAGACGTTAAAAGGATTTCAAAAATACAGATTCCTAGGTCTCAGTATGAAGTTCCTACTTAATAGCGCTGGGATAAATCCCAAGAGTCTGTATCTTTTAAATGTTCCTAAGGTGATTCTAATGAATTTAACCCAGGCTTCTTAACCTTAACCCAGGTTTCTCTGTAACTTTCCTCTTCCTTAGTGCTGTGCTCAAAGAAACCCCACCATACGTTGTAGTCTACAGGAGTGGTACCCAAATGGTTTGGGTCTTTCACTCCTATCACTGAGTGCACATCCCTGATTTGGGTATATTTATTTAATTACAAATGTATGAGTGCATCGTATTTCAAAAGAATCACGTTTAAATCCAGAAAAGCTTACCACCAAGAGTAAGCAAGTCATTCAGCTGATCTCTAGACGTGGGCATCGTCAATGAAGAGACTAGGTATACCAGGCTTAGAGCCAATATTACAAATATGTATTTTTCTAGGACAGGACACATTGTTTTCTTGTACTGTGCATCTTTGTCATTTTGAAATGGCAGTATTTCCTAGTGAATGTCAATATTGCTATTTAAGTGAAAAAAGCAATTTAAGTTTGAGAATTTTTAAACCTCTTCCTTTAAGAGGTTTTCCTAATATTTGTAATCAAACCATAGAATGATAAGTGCAAATGTTTACTTTTTTATTACTTAGTGACATTTTCCTAAACAAGCAGGACAAGAATGAAGCAAGAGAAACCACGAAGGCATGCTTTTGTGCAATGCTGGAGAGGTCTAGATCGTTGGCCAGGCAAGGTTGCGAAGCTTCCATCGAAAAAGCTTCCTAAGTACGTGCCCTTGTGTCAGGGTTTAAGTGCCTCAGAGTGCTGCAACCAAAGCAAAAGTTTCCTAAATTTGGCTGACAATGCCTGACAATGTCCTTCCCTGTGGTCAAGGTTCATCCATAGGAGCAGGACAGAGCAGCCCCAGCTCAGTCACAGGCCATTGATCACAGCCTTTCTTTGAGAGGTTCTCAAGATTCAGTGCAGAGTTCCCAAGCTCCACTCTAAATTCCCTTTTGCTTTTCTTCCCCTTTCTGTTACCAAAATACAAGTCCATATTAAAAATAAACAGTGCTGCCTTGCCATGAATCTCTGTTCTCCTTTAAATGGTCTGACTAGTACCAGTGAGTCAGACCTCCTACTCTTCCCCAACCCAGGACAGATCACTGGGCCCTCTCTGTCGTTCCCCTCCCTTCTGGCTGCCTGTTCCGGTTCTCTCCGCTCAAGTCTTTATCCCAATCTAATTACGATTTTTCTGGCTGGTTATCAACCCCTCTCTCCCTCTGGGCACCTCCCTGGGTCTCTCCCAGGAACTCACTTGGCCTCACTTTTCTGTTTCTTTCTGCTTCTCTCTTTTGCCATCACTCTAAGTGGCCCTCTGTTTCCCCAGATAAACACAAAACAAGCATGAAAAGTGAACCACAGGAAGAATAAACCATTTTATTAGAGCATCGTGCCATACAAACCTGGGAAAAACCCCTGCTCATTCTGGCCCCATCAGCATCCTCTGTCATGGGGATGCTTTCGAGCTGCCCTTAGAGACTCACTTCCTCTCCACAGTATTTGCATCCTTAATGCACTTCGAAGACAAGCTCTTGGCATCCATGCAAAAGCAATCTGTGCTGTGTGGAAGATATGGTCTCTAACCTCAGGTTGAACTAAAAAGCACTGGAAATTTTAAGAGGTTGTTTTGACCTTTCAGGGTCACTTAGGATGAGGATGTGCCTGGCAGTAGTTAACGGCGGTTTGATTGGACTCCAATGCTGTTTCTAAGTCTCTCCTTAGAATCTAGCCAAGCTAAACACACATTCTTTTCATCTCTACTCGCAAGTCCAGCCTTCAGCCCCAGGTCTTCAGTTATTCCTCGGTTCCTCTCTGGATTCCCTCCAGTTTGTTGACAAATCCTCCAATCTCCATTCAAAATTACTTCTTAATTTCTCTCTGATAGCATCTCCCAGTGTTTCCTCAAGATCAGCGCTTTATTCTGTTTCTGCCCACACAGAGAAAAGAGCACAAAGAGGCTTGAGGCAGCTCATGGAAGGGCCTTTCCAAAAGGCAGATGGATGCTCTCCTGGAGCTGGCAGGATTCTTTGTCTTTTCTTTTTTTTTTTCTTTTGAAAACGAGACCTTTTCTTGATTTTAAACTCCATATCGATCATTGCTGAAAACTTACAAAATACAAATAGGCAGATGAATATGAAAACTCATGGGCGATCCTCAAACTACAGATATTTCTGTTAATATTTTTTATGTTTTCTTTCTTTCCTTTGAATAAACATTATTTTTTATTAAAGTATAGTTGCTGTACAATATTATATGTTACAGGTGTACAACAGAGTGATTCACAATTTTTCAAGGTTATACTCCATTGAGAGTTATTATAAAATATTGGCTATAGTCTCCATGTTGTACAATATATCCTTGTAGCTTACTGTATACATTATAGCTTCTACCTCTTAATCCCCTACCTGTATACTGCCCCTTTCCCCCTCTCTCCCCACTGGCAACACCAGTTTGTTCTCTATATTTGTGGGTCTGCTTCTTTTTTGTTATATTCACTAGTTTGTTGTATTTTTTAGAGTCCACATATAAGTGATATGATACAGTATTTGTCGTTCTCTGTCTGAATTATTCCCTTAAGCATAATGCCTTCCAAGTCTATCCATTGCTGCAAATGGCAAAATTTAATACTTTTTATGGCTGAGTAATATTCCATTCTCTCTACATATACCACATCATCCATTCATCTGTTGATGGACACTTAGGTTGATTCCATATGTTGGCTATTGTAAATAAATGCTGCTATGAAATGGGGGTGCACGTATCTTTTCAAATTAGTGTTTTTTGGATAAATACCCAGGACTGCAATTGCTGGATCATATGGTAGTCGTAGTTTTAGTTTTTTTTAGAAACCTCCATGCTGTTTTCCACAGTGGCTGCACCAATTTACATTCCCACCAACAATGTACTAGGGTTCTCCTTTCTCCACATCCTCTCCAGCATTTGTTATTTGTGTTCTTTTTGATGATAGACTTAGAAGACCAATTTTTAAAAAATTGAATTGCATTTTAAGGACATTTTCCCATGTTGTTAACTCCCATGTTTCCATTTCATTCTTCCAGCTATCACCTTATGCATGAGAATCACACTACTTTCTCTGTAATTTTTGAAAGCACAATGCAGATTGTAACTGGTAGGTAAATTCCTAAACAGCTCTCTTTCTTTTTCAACATCTTCTTGACTATTCTTTTATTTGTTTATTTTTCTAGATAAATACTAGGGTCGTTTTGCTGGTATTTGGGATAGAATGTCAAGCTTGTTTCCTACTTCTCTGTGTATGTGTAAAGCAGGCGTAGTGCGTCAAAGAGCTAATGCCCTTAGGAGAGGTTCCTAACCAATGATGGACAGAAGTTAGTGCATGAATACCCCCTCTTCCCCACCCCTCAGATGGGGCAACTATTAGTACACTCTGTACAGATTCCTGGGTAAATTCAGCCTCAACCCCAGAGAGGTAATCTGATCATTTGGGCAGCCTTTCTTGGCTTCCTTCTTTCTGCCACTTCCCAGGCTTTACCCCTCTATTTCTGTACTCTTCCAAATAAACCACACGCACTCAAAGCCTTATCTTCAGGTCTGCTACTTTGGGAACTCAACTTCAGACATTTCCTCTCCATTCCCACTTGAGTTCAGAAATTTTTTTTTTTTCACCTGAACAGTTGCAATAATATCCTAACTTTCCTCATGGCTTCAATCTCTCCCTTCAAATACTTCCTTCAGATAAATATTTCTAAAATATAAATATGATCACGGTTTTCCCTGGCATAAAACTCTTTAGTGGTTCTTATTGTATGTAGGATAAAATATAAATTCTTTAGCATGGTTTATAGGGCCTTCCATGATCCCATGACCTTGCCCATGTTTGCCTTTCCATCCCTACATCCAACCTCTTCCCACTACCACTCTGTGCTAAGGGTGTACAGTGCACCATGTCTTTCCAATCCTCTGGGAATTAACACACACCTAGTATCCTCCACTCAGCCAATGTCCAGCCATTAAATTCTCATTCATTCTCTACTTCTGCCTCAGTGAGTGGTGTTCCGTCCGCAAGTGGGTAGCAGGAAGACCTCCACATATCTCCATCTGTGTGCTAGTCACACTGTACTCTATCTGTCACAATGGCCATCTCCCCTACTACGCTAAGAATTGCTAGAGGGCAGGCACTCATCTCTTGGAGCCATGTGGCCCCAGCGTCTCCCCATCACTCCACACACGGAAGGTGCTTTAAGAAAGGGTATTGCGGTAATCAATGACTGAGTGCGTGAATGTGCAAACTCCAACAGCTGTCAGAGCTGGAATTCGAGCTTGAGCTTGTCCTACCCCAAAGCTTGTGTTCTTCCTACCACAATGTGCTCTGTGAGGAGCCAGCCTGCACATGACACTGGTGCTGGGACACACAGATGCAATAGATTTGCAATGGTCACGCATTTTAAAGTGTAAGATTCTACCACCCCCCTCGGTGGTCAGGAAGAGTGTGAAAGAATCTGAAGTGCCGTACTCTTAGCAGCTTCACCAGATTTCTTTTCTCTTTTCTCTTGTGTCAGGTCAGAACTCCCTGCATTTTTTGACCCCGTAAAACCCTACTTCTTCTTCTCCCTAATCAAAGTGAGAAGAAAAAGTTGTCTGGGGAGAATAGAGCCAGGAAGTAAGATCATTCTAAGAAAGACATCAGAATTGAGCAGCTCTCTGGAAATGACAGGAAGTGAGGCAGGAAGTTGGGAAGGAAGCCTGGCTTACCTGCTGCCACTCTGGGCAGAGTGAGGACGGAAGGAATTCGGATTAGGATTTTCCTGGTAACTCAGGAAACATTTCCTCTGTACTTCAATCATTCCCTCGTTGACTTGCCCAGTGTTACCTGAACCAGCAATTAAAACTACTGTTGGAATTGCATCACGAATGTGGAATTCAGACAATGCTTTACTCTCTCAGATTTTGGCAAGACTTCCTTCTTCCGCATTCCCTCTCCTAACGTTGGAAAGGGGAGCAGGAATACAGACAGTTGAGGCTTAGCTAACATTTACAGTGGTAATGAGACTATCACTGGTGCTGCCTTGAGGTCCTTCTTTGGGTGAAAGCCATCTGCTTTATTCCTGAGCTGGTGCTCTATAAATCCAGAGACTTCCCAGTCCCTCAAGACACCTGCTTCCAAGGGGCACCACGTGGTTCAAACCCCCTCTTCAGTAGGTTTTCTAGTTTCCTTCTTCCTTTACCAGGTGCCCCTCTCCACGTGGTAAACCTTGCTGTTGTCGTGAGTGGGTCTTTAATTCTGCTGCCAAAATGGATTTAACTTGTATTTGAATACGCACAAGTGTCATGGACTTGACATACAATTTAATATTATGTTAATATTGTTATTCATCTGACATTATTTCATTACAATTATTTAAAGAGGTTACCCTCCATTGCCCCTGGATGAAAACTTGAGGTGGCCCAAGAATTTTCTGCTTAGAAAATAGACATGCAGTAGATCTTAAATGATAACTGTAAAAGTCTTGATTCTGAAGTCAGAATGTCCAGACCAAGAATTAATCAAAACACCAAAGTTTTCAATGTCCTCTATTTCCTCCTTAGTCTTGAGAGCTGCAGTCTCAAGGAAGATGGTAAGCACTTCTTTCTTTTCTTACTGACATTTGTCTCTCCACTGACCCTGCACTTGCTAGATGTTTTCTGATCAGGTCAGAACAGGCAGAGGATTGAATGGAAAGAAGAAATGAAAGCCTTATTGACCTTGTACCCTTGGGTCTGGCAGATGAATAAGGATTATGCTTTCCCTTGTTGACACTTTCCTCGTTCTTTGGAGTTTCCACCATCAAGGACTTTATTTATGCTGATTACCTTGATCCTGAAAGAAACATTCCATTCCAAGTGGAAAACCCCTATGGATCTCATGTTAACCTTCAGCTTCCTACTGTTGGGCTCCTTCACTTTCTTATGGACGGCTCCCAAGACAGCCACATGCCTGGACTTGAGCTCTCTCTGTCTCTGTCTCTGTCTCTCTCTCCCTGCTCTGCTCCATAAGAAATGAACAAGTGTCCCCTGACCCAACAAGTGCAAGGATCACTAGCAAATTTCACTCCAGCAACTTACATCTTGTCATGACAGGCTGACAGTGTTCTAGTTATCAAACTCAAGTCCTCCATGTCTCCCAGATGCAAGCTCTCCAGCTGGTCCATGAAAGCCTCTCACTGGGCTGATGAAGAGGCAGCACCCATCCCTATACCTCATACCCTCCAGGAAGGGACACTGCAACAGCTCTTTACAAAGAAATCTTCTCTCAAATCCTTCCTTCTTCTCAATTCTTATTTTATTTGAAGTCAGTGAAAGAATTTAAATATCATGTAACCATTTTACAAAAAGTATCTGTAAATTTTGCAAATGGGACTCACCCCGATATCCCCTTTGGTATATGATATCTCTAGAATTCACACCCAAGTCAAAACTATGGTGAGAAGAGTCCTCTTTTAATATCTTAATCCTGCTGCCATGGAGGGCTCAATCCCCTCCAGTACCTGGGCTACATTCTGACATTCTCTCTTTTTATAAACTAGGAAATGCAGGCTCAGAGAGGTTAAGAAACTGCTCAAGGTCACCCAGCCATTAGATTGAAAAGCTGAACTTTGAACCCAAGACACTGTCTCCAGTCCTGGTACTTTAAACTTCTTGGCTATGACGTCCACTGTGGGGCACATAAAAAATGCTTCCTTTCTGACTTTGAGAAAAGTACAGAGTACAGACTTTCCCAAATGCTGTAAAGGTTAGTTGAGTCCCAAACTCCCATCAGGCATTGGGACTGACTGTGTCTACTTTTCTTTTTGCTAGAAGGTATCAAGCATAGTGTTCCATGGCTGACTCAATCCCAAAGCCTTCAACACTTTGCTACTCAAAGGGTGATCCAAGGATCAGTATCTGAGAGCCTGTTAGAAACGTGTTACCTCAATGCCTCCCCATTAACCTACCCTATGAGAATCTGCATTTTATCAAACACATTAAAATTGAAGATGCACTGCTCCATGCTATCCCTCCAAGGAGACCTAGTGAAACTTCTATCACATCTGCCTCTTGTAACTTCCCAGGTGTCATCAAAGAGACCTGAAAGTTAGGCTACACCCCATAATCTTCACCACATCTGTTATTTTTATCATATCAGGTTATGATATTAACATACCTTTATCCTAAAATATCACTTTGTTAATCTAATGTTTTGGTTATACCCTTTTCAAAGTCTATTCTCTCAAAATAAATTCTGCTCTTTGTCTTGAAGACTATAAACCAAATCTCTAAATGAAAACTAAACTTCCAACTGACTAATTGATAATATAGCCCAGCAGGGCAGGAAGCCTTAATAATAAAGAGTCAGGACTAACTTGAACTAGAAAATGGGCTGGTTCTTCTTCTCATCTTCACAGCCCTCCCACCCCTAGCCCCGCACACTCATGAATCACACGCACATACTTCCTACAGTCACTCACTCGTCTGCTAAATGAGTCAATGAGCAACTACTGAATGGCAGGCACCGTGATGAGAGCGATAACCCAAAGATGGATCACACACGGAATCTACAGGGAGCTCACGCTCTAATAGGGAAGAAAAGGCACATATACAAACATTGGTCATGTAAGGCAGAATATGAAACCTGTTGTAGAAATCATCTTTTGAGAGACTATGCTGTGATAATATAACCACAAGCTCTCAGTGGCTCTCATCCGTTCCTGTGTGGGGAAGTCCTTTATGGATCTTCCATGTTTTGGGTCCATAGGCTGCCAACATTCCTGGAATCAGGCAGAAGGAGCAGCCCCTTCTGAAACTGGTCCCGTGGACACACCATGTGGACGCCTGTAAAGCTTCTGCACAGAAGTGACATGTCACTCTGAGGCAGGAGATAGATGGGCCCCAGGCTGAGCCTCTGGTGTCTGTCCCCTGTGGACAGATGCTCCAAGATGAAGATAATAGCAGGAGGATAACAGGAGAGGCTGGGCCCTGCCCAGATAAAAGATAGAGACCACATAGTCCTCATTGTTGACGTCAAGGAGACCTTCCCGACTACATATGCACAGAAATGCTCCTTGGAGGTCAAAAGGGAGTGATGTCAACCTACCTGTAGGCCTCTTTGCAGGAATCCATCTTGGCTTAGAGATGTGCGTGCACACGTGGGAGGATGCTGAGATAAACCAAATACGGACTCAGAACCAGGCCAAGCAAGATGATTGGTCAGAGGAAACCTGGAAGAAATGCCCCATATAAGTGATTCAAACTACCACAAGGGCGCAACTCTCTCTCTCTGAGCTGGCCCATGTGTGCCTGTTCACACGTACTTTTTCCTCCTAATAAACACTTTACTTGTTTCACTACTTTCCGTTTCTTTGTGGGAATTCATTTCTACAAAGTCAACGGGCCAGGGGCCTTGTCACTGGCCACGGGTCCCTGGTGCTCTAGTGACAAGGATTCAGTGCTCTCACTGCCGTGGCCTGGTTTCAATCTTTGGCCGGGAACCAAAATCCTGCTTCAAGCCGCTGCAGGCCAAGACCTCCTGAGATCAACTCCCTCTCACATTCCAAGGGTCTGAGGAAGTCACCAGCCGTATCTCATGTCAATGGGGCACCAGGGAGGGGACACAGGGATGGGTGCAGTTGTGAGAGCAGCGAATATGTGCAAAATAGAACACAACCTATCACACATATCGTGGGAGAGGGTTAGATGAAGTGCTTTGGGAATCTGGAAACCCGAAGAACACCTCTATCGGAAGGAAAGAAGGGAGACTTCCTGAAGGAGGTGATGCCCAGCTGGGTTTTGAAACACTAGCAGTGGGGATGAGAATGGGGAAGGAACGGGTGAACCTGGAGCCATAGAGGCAAAGTCCTGAGCACCACTCTGCTGATGCAGTAAAGGAGAGGGTGGGGTATGGGTGTAACAGGAATACAACTGAGATGTGATGGTGCGAGGTCTTAAATTCCAGCTGAGGTGTCAGGACTGCACTGCAGAAGCAATGGGTGGCGAGTCAGAGTCAGGGCAGACAGTGATGTTTCACAAGCCGGGGGATGACATGGGTCGAGCCATGCAGCAGCAGGTAGATTAATCTAGTCTGACACAGAGCTTCCAGGAAGGTACATGGATTTAAGAGGCTTGGTTCTCTCTCTCTCTCTCTCTCTCTCTCCCCCCCCCTTTCTTCTCTCTCTCTCTCCCCCTTTCTTTCTCTTTCTCACACCCGCTCACTTCCTAAGACCAGTTCAAATATTCTTTCATTTGTCCTTGAAGACTGACCCTCTCAAGAAAAATTATGTGATCTTTATCTCTATGGCCATAGTCCTTTTACATTTATAGTTTATCCTAAGTTGTGTGCACCTGGTTTTTGCAGAAACATGAGTTCTCAAAGACAGAAGTCTAGCTTTTCTTCATTTTCCTATCTTCCATTCCAGCCCTGGGCTGTATGCAGATTTGTTTGTCAAAAGTACAGTTTGGCTGAGAAAAGCTATAGAGGCCCAATTTGAAGATTATTGCAATAGTCTATTAATACAATGAAAACTGGAATAAAAGAGTCCAATGAGAAACATGGATTCGAATTTATGTATGTTTGTATGTATCCTTCCTTTGCTTCCAGTAAGTTCTGAAGAGATTTATTTATATTTTCATACCCCGCCCTTTGTGTTCCCATGTAACACTGTCTGAATGAAGTCAGACCCTTACCTAAGTCTGAACACACATGCTTAATTTGACATGAACTGAAAAATCCTGTGGAAACAAAATGCTTGGGTGAAAAGAAGCCTGCTTTTCACGTCAAGTCTTGTGCAATCGCTATAGAAGATGGTCAAGGGGGAAGCTCAAATAGGGAAGTTCCAAATCCTGAAACCCACTTTAATATCCACAAGGTCAATTTACCAAAAATATTTTCTTGCCTGAACTTGTCAGTTGTCAGAGATTTGCACATTAATGATATCTCTCCAAGGCCTTCTGGATTTTGCAGTTTTCTGCTTCATGAGAACTGGAAACTTATCTCAGGGAAAGCCTGAGTGCTGAGATTCAAGGCGAGAAAATTAGTCTGGACTCCTTAGGAAAGACACCAGAGGTGACCTCATCTCTCAACATTCTCTCTCTGAAGGAAATAACAGGAATGGTGTAGATGACACAAATCCAAGTCCTATATTTGGGCACAAATGAGGATTACTAAGGGAATACAAATCTCACTGGTCCAG
>NW_021703776.1:11225227-11228554 GCF_005190385.1 Monodon monoceros | reverse complement strand
GGGCACAAATGAGGATTACTAAGGGAATACAAATCTCACTGGTCCAGTGCAGAGGATGGTCTGCATAATCGTTGCCAAACACCCATGAATTTGTATGAGCAAGTGTGTTCATTTCCCTGCCGAAACAAATTACCACAAATTGGATGGTTTAAAACCATAGAAATGCATTATTTCATTGTTCTGGAGACTTAAATCTGAAATCGAGGAGTCTGCAAGGCCATGCTCTCTCTGAAGACTTTAGGGGAGGAATCTTTCTTGCACTGCTTGGTGGTTGCCAGCCATCCTTGTCATTCATTCCTTGGCTTATGGCATCATAACTCCAATCTCTGTGTCCACCTTCACGTGTGCAATCCTCCTTCTGTGTCTCTGTCTTCTCTTCTTATGCGGACAGAGTCATATTGGATTTAGGTCCAAAACTAATGCAGTATGACCTCATCTTAACTTGACATCTGCAAAGACCCTATTTCCAAATAAGATCTTGAGTGGAAGACACCCTTCAACCCGGTACAGTGAGTATATGAAGGACCAACTAATGTACAGAGAGGTGAATTTGGGTTCTTTGTTCCCCAACATACCTGCAAGCCAACCTCATAAAAGACCAGCACACAAAGGGCTGGAGATCTGAAGTCGGGTGGCCATGTTGACACAGCCAAAGACAAGTAAAAGTAACTAAATGCATATTTTCAACCAACAATTGTAGAATTCATTCCAGCTCTCTTTGTGTATCAATGAATTTATGCCCTGTTTTATTCAAAAAAGATTTGAAGTAGTCAAGTCATAGATATTAGAAGGATTTTAATATTCCTCAAGGAAACCAGCGTTCGCTGAATACATACTATGTGCCAGGCACGATTCTAGATGCCTTGCACACATTATCTCATGGAACTCCCATATTGCTCATGACAAATTAAGAATTATTTTCCCCATAATACAGGTAAAGAAACTGAGACTGAACAAAGGCCTTCTTTTTTTCAACGTTAACCCCACAAATGTTGAATTATTCTTTGTATTCAAGTGGAAGTAAACATAAAACCCTATTTTTTAAAAGTCATTGAGGGCTTCCCTGGTGGGGCAGTGGTTGAGAGTCAGCCTGCTTATGCGGGGAATGCGGGTTCGTGCCCCGGTCCGGGAAGATCCCACATGCTGCAGAGCGGCTGGGCCCGTGAGCCATGGCTGCTAAGCCTGCGTGTCCGGAGCCTGTGCTCCGCAACAGGAGAAGCCACAACAGTGAGCGGCCTGCGTACAGCAAAAAAAAAAAAGTCATTGATAACATTTTATGAAAAATATTTTACTTGAATTGACATTTTCAAAGGGTGATGGATCCTGATATTCATATTGTTATTCAGGTCACACATTATTTAGGGCATAAATTCTGTTACTCTTCTTCCTAACCTCTGTGAGATCTCAGTACAAAGAGAGTACAGACAGCACTTGACGGTGGAATTGTAAATAATTTTTATAAGTCCTTAAATCAGAATTCATACATTAACCCCAATCAAACCGGAGAAGACTATTGGCAGTGGGGGAATAAATTAGGAATTTGGGATTAACATATACACACTACTATGTATAAAAAAACCGACAGGGCCTACTGTATAGCACAGGGAAGTATACTCAATATCTTGTAATAACCTATAAGGGAAAAGAATCTGAAAAAGAATATATATATATATGAATGAATCACTTTACTGTATATGGGAAACTAACGCAACATTGTAAATCAACTATATTTCAATAAAAAATAAAATTAAAAGAATATGGGAAGTCATGAAATCCAATTCTGCTCTGAAATCTGCCATATAACGGTTATGCCATTTTGAAAAATTCATTCTCTAAGTCCTTATCTCTCTCATTCGTGAAACCAGCGTTGTGCCCCTATATCTTGAAAGATCCTTTCACCTTAAGGTTTTAAGATAGTTTTTTTTAAAGATAGTTTTACAATAGATTTTTTTTTTTTTTGCGGTATGCGGGCCTCTCACTGTTGTGGCCTCTCCCGTTGCGGAGCACAGGCTCCGGACGCGCAGGCTCAGCGGCCATGGCTCACGGGTCCAGCCGCTCCGCGGCATGTGGGATCTTCCCGGACCGGGGCACGAACCCGTGTCCCCTGCATCGGCAGGCGGACTCCCAACCATTGCGCCACCAGGGAAGCCCTACAATAGATATTTTTGAACCATAATATATTTCTTGACCTTCTGTGCAAAAAGTCGTAATTGGTGAGGAACACATTTTAAAGCATTTTAAATTCAAATTCTCATTTGACCACAGAGATCACTTTCTTTCAGACCCAGGTTAATTTGTGGAAGTGTGTGGTCCCATATTGAGAATAGATGAAATATTATTTTACATTATATTATATTATATTGCCTCAATGCTCTCTACCACTAACACATACCTTTATCCTTAATGCTTATTCCCTTAAGAATATCGTCTTCCTAGATATTTAAAATTTTGAACCTGTGTCCACCTAAGGAGAAGGTGCTTGCTTAAGTCTATGTTTTCCTTCTTATGGGTAAAGTTATTCCCTAGGACTGCCTCTAAGATCTCCTCCCCTTGAGGGAAAACCTTGGATCCATGTGTTTGGCAGATGACTAAAGCAAGCTCTGTTTACAGGTTTTTCTCTTGACCCAGTAAAGTCAGAGAGAAGAGAAAGAATACATTAGTTACTTCTCTGATTTTTCAACCCTAAGAACGTGGACATGATGACTCCCAAGGATGAACACTTTGGAGTCCTGTTAGCAAGCACAACAGAAAAGCCTTTAATAAGGCTGTCTTTTATTTGCAGCCCTTGAATAGATCTGCTTTTTAGATGGAGGATAAGATTTTTTACAAGGACTGAGGTTGCTAGGAGTAAACGTTACCCAGGGAGGCTGGGAAGCCAATGTGACTGAGGAGCAGATGCGTGGATTCTCTTGTCTTATAGTCAGGGAGCCTTTTAGAGTCTCTGCATTCTCTCATTACCAACCCTTGAATCTGAGCCTTCAGTATCACTGGCCACCTGGAAGTCCCAGTAAAAATTTATCACGTTTAAAACGCATGGATTGAAGTCATTCAAAACAGACTATTAATTTTCTATCATCAAATTTTTAGTGGTTCTCATTAATTTTATAAAAATATAAATGTATGGGGCTTCCCTGGTGGCACAGTGGTTGAGAGTCCGCCTGCCGATGCAGGGGACGCGGGTTCGTGCCCCGGTCCGGGAAGATCCCACATGCCGCGGAGCGGCTGTGCCCGTGAGCCATGGCCGCTGAGCCTGCGCGTCCGGAGCCTGTGCTCCGCAACGGGAGAGGCCACAACAGTGAGAGGCCCGTGTACCGCAAAAAAAAAAAA
>NW_021703776.1:11139708-11225127 GCF_005190385.1 Monodon monoceros | reverse complement strand
AATGACGTGCTAGCTTCATGCGCATATACATTTGGGGAAGTATACTGATTGATCCAATAATTCAACAGTTGGTTTTGACTGAAAAGTAAATAATTAAAAGAGAAAAACTAACTGATCTGTTTTGAACCAGGCTTCTCAGGCCTTGGGGCGTGCTTGTCACTAAGAAAAGTCCAACAATTACAAGCATTTGGACTGGGAGGGAATTTGGAGACTCAAATTGTGCTATACTGAGGCTTGTTCTTAATGGACAGTGTGAATCAGTTACAGAAATAGTTTCATCATATTAGGAACCCAAAGTCTCAGGAGAAGCCATGAACAGATTAGATACAGAAGGCAATAGCAAATTTTTAATGTTAAATCTGAAGGTGATAATAACATAGTCAATTCTACAGACAAATCATCAATTATAAGAATAACATAATTTTTTAAACCAAAGAACATAGGGAAGCCACAATCTCCATATTGAAGAAAAGAAGAAAAGGAACAAACCAGAGATTAGTCAGCCGGAAGGGTGGTCACTTGCGGAATGATTAGTTTAGAATAGTACCACTAGATACCACCTGGGCATCTGCTCGGCTGTATTTCATGTTGTGTGATTTGCCCCATCCACCTATAGCCTTGGTGTACGGTCAGGCCACTCAGGATGGCTGTTCTCTTGCTCTCTGTACATCCCCTGCTGGACCAGTCCCTGCCTCACCCACACCCTACTCACATGACTGACCTTCCCTCTTATGAATAGAGCTTGATCAATAAATGTCTACAGACTTGCCCCTGGCCCAGCTAGTGATCCTTCTAATCCTTAGATCAGAACTAGTGCTACTATGATGGTTTATC
Organism: Monodon monoceros; assembly: GCF_005190385.1. Classification (NCBI taxonomy): domain Eukaryota; kingdom Metazoa; phylum Chordata; class Mammalia; order Artiodactyla; family Monodontidae; genus Monodon; species Monodon monoceros. The sequence continues at coordinate 11,224,293 of NW_021703776.1, read as the reverse complement.
AAAGGGGTTTGTCCCTCTGCTGGTTTCCCTGGTAACCGATGAGCCAACCTGGCATCAATGCCCTCTGTACCTGGTAACTTCTCCCTCCCCCAGGTAGCGAAGACTGATGCCACGTCCTGCCCAATGTCTGCCACACAGGTGGGGCATCCCTCCAGGACCTTGCTTCACACATGTAAGATCGCCATATGAATTAAACCATTGACGTCTCTGTCACCGTCACTGGGCTCTTTCTTCTGTCTTGAGGCTGGGCAAGTACAGGGCTTGCAGGCCTGCAGGGTTCAGCCCAACACCTGGGCTCCTAGCAGCTTCCTTACACTGTCCCTTTGGCCACATCTTAAGGAGCTGCATTTTCAATTTTTCCTTGAATTTCAAGGGAGGCCTGGTATCTTTCCAATACACTTATTTTTAAAAGAGCTCACTAGAATTGATTTCGAACACTTTTGATCAAAAGAAATGTGACAGGAGAGTCAGCTCTAAGCCTGGATCCGTTTCAGGAAGGGTAAAGTCGGCTATGACGCTGCACATGGTCATGGGTGGGAGCGTCCTTTGGCCACTGTGACAGGCAGCTTACTCACCATGCTGGCCCTTTCCTTCCCGTAGGAGAAAGTCACTCTGGACGGCTGGAGTCCCAGAGAGGGCTCATCGGTTGTGACACCTGTTTCTTGAAAACGAAGCTGTCCTAGAATCAACAAAGTGAGAGTGAGACCCCAAGTTACCCTTTGCTAAGCATGAGCGCTGAATCCCAGTTAATGTCACCGGGCTCAGTCTCCTTCACCCTTGCTACTCACTTCCTGTTGTGGAAACCACATCATATGGATAATGGGCAATTGAGCTCAGTACCACTTGGAATTCATTTGGAATTTACGGCTTCCCCCAACTCCTGTTTTCTGGATTCAGGCTCAATTTATGGCTTGGAACACAGTGTTTCCTACAGGAAAAACTTTGAAATGTGCAGAAGTAAAAAGGGCTCTTGGAGAATATTAAATATCTCTTACAAAACACCACGCTGACGAGTAAATGAGAGTGTAAATGAATCCAGATAAAAAGTATTGCGTTTCCATTGAAATACTCAGGGGCTCAAGAGTTAAGGGGAAAAGTTTTGTGGGGAAATGTGTTTTAGGTTATGCTAAATGTAAAACGTGTGCAAAAGCGCTTGAGATGTTTTTCCTAGATTAAGATGCCGCCACATTACTCCGTCTCAGTAATTAGTAAATGGGACAAGTAAAATTCATGTGTAAATTCAACGCAATTCATGAGCATGAATAATGATCTCAAACTCCAAGCTGCAATTAAGCACAGAATATTTGCAGAATTGCCTTGGAGTAAATTCCAGACTCTAAAGAAGTTGTGAATTAGGCCATGAAGAAAGAGACGAAGGCACTGACTTGTGGATTTCAGTTTTATTTTTAAGGTGACTTTCAAATTGTTTTGAATTTAGTCATTTCAGGAATGTTCATGGGAGAATAAAACTGAATAAACCGCCTAAGGTGGGGACACACGGCACATTTTTATCCTCTATAAGCCCAGAAGGGGACAAAAGCAATTGGACTTCGGCACAGTGCAAGGAAGCATCAGATGGTGGGGGAGGGTGACTCTTGCAAACCTACGATCCACTGTGCCACCTCCTTGCACCCACTTTTTACGAAAGACTCACGTTGGTACGTGCTTTCACTAACCGAAAGAAATCTGAAGAGGATGTTTCACTTCTACGAAAAAAGGCAAAAAGCAAAAATAGCATCAGGGTTTGTTCTGCATCTAGTCGTTAGAGAGGCAGCAGACGCTCTGAGCAGTGAGAGCGGCCCTGTCAGGCTCCTTCCCCGGGGGAGCTACACTCAGCATCTCAGCATCAAGCCGCCATCACCTTGACCTGTGTCTGTGAGCATCCGTGCTTTATCTCAATTTATTTTTTGCAGCCCTTAGTAAGATGTGTCCTAAAGTAACTGCTTCTTCGCTTTATCATTTCGGCTTACGGAAGGTTTCACAGGAACACTCTACTTTCGGATACCGGGGGGAACCTGAATAGCACACTCTCTGATGTCTTGTTTCCTTTTTTATGTTATTAATGTGAGCACTTCTGCCCAGTGTATGTAAGGCATCATGGGTAGTTATCACTTTCTCTTCAAGTAAGGTCCACTGAAATCTCTGTAGCAAACGCCGTGATATCCACTACAGAGATCCGGCATTGAGCAATACGTCTTCTGTCCCCCAGAAGATGATGATATCAGAGAACGGAGATGACACATGATAAACCAGTCCAGCTTTGAGGATACCGAACTAGAGAAACAAAGCTACACGAGGGTCTGGAAGAGGGTATGAAGAAACATTGATCTCTTCCTCTTCTTTAATGAAGCATCTATAAGAAATTTACATTTCTATTTTCCTCATTTTCCGAATTCCTCATTTCTCTGCCGCTGAAAAAACATCTGTCAACCATTCACTGTCATATTCTCTCTGAAGGCCTTTTGCCTCTACGCTTCCCGTGGTCCCAATCAAAGTTTCTTGGCGATAATGTAAATTTCCCGTGTTATCCTTCCCTGAATCCCCATCTCTTGTTTGCACATCGTAATATGTAATAATTGTTTGTTATGCTTTCAAATAAACAAAGGGCTATTGTGAAACATATTCATTAAGTTTCGTAAATTGTTTTATTACGTTAAATGCATAGTCTTCAATGTAATAAATTCACATTTCAAGAAGACAATTGGGTAGAATTCTCTAAAGGAAAGATAGAAAAGTTTTGCCCATGTGGAGTGAACTTAATTCTTGTGGGAATCTAAACAGAATTGTGCATGCTTTTATTTATAAGGTTGGTAAGGATAATCCCAACTCAAAATTTCAGCAAAACAGGGTATTCCTCCTGGGAAGACAAACTTTAAATGAAAATTGTACCCCTCACATTTTCATTATGGCAGACACCAACTTTGAACATAATTTGCTTGTAGTGTTTCCAAGCAAAACACAATTCTGTGGAGGAATTGCAAAGTGAAGAGGAGGTCCCTGTGAAGTTTTCTGAGGAGCAAAGACTTCACAGTTGGACCATTTTGCTTCAAGTTCTTATTCTAAACATAATCTACTTATTTAGTCAGAGGGGTGGGTAAGGTCAAAACCAGACCAATTTTAGCCTAATACCATCAGCGAGAAGAAAAAGCTACTGGGATCATGTGGGTGGGCTTCCAAATTGCCTTTTCAAATGGTTTCCCTGACAAATGGCTGGAGTCCAAGTGAGTATGCGGAGGAGGTATCAAAATAGTACTTCCAAAAGCTCCCAAATGGGGCCTATTTATGGGGCATTCTGAAATGCTGTAGCTACACCAATCACAAAGAGACCATGATTTCGAGAGCTGGCATAAAAATAGAATTTTAGGAGCTAAGAAATGAATTTTATGAATTTTAGGAGCTAAGAAAAGGGCAATGAGGTAGAAGCTACTTCTCCCAAGGCAGAAGGTACTTTCCAACATGGCACTGCTGGTTATGTATCATTAGAAAGCAATCCCTTTGAAGTGGAAAAAGTGGAGAGATGCCACTTCCTGGAAACTGGGCAACTTCTTTGAGCTTCTCTTTCAGTTTGTCATGTCTAGGAACAAGCCATATCTTTATTTTTCATAATTCCTTAGAGAATGATCACTACTGAATACGTCTGCAATGCATCATTCCTTTCTTCCATTATCCGTTTCATTCAACTCTCATTGAGCATCTGTACATGCCCAACATTGTGAAGGATAATGGGGATGCAAAGATAATTAAGATATAGTCCTTGATGTCAACGAGCTTACTGTCTCATAGAGTAAACAGATGTCCCTAAGGTGACTATCTCAAAAGATGAGATGCTAAACAGGGTTTCTCAACCTTGGCTTTATTAATATCTTGCGTCAGATATTTCTTCGTTGTAGAGGACTGTCCTGTGTAGCATGGAAGGTTCACCAATATCCCTAACTTCCACCCAGTAGATGCCAGTAGTGTCCCCCCAGTGTACTGACCAAAAGTGTCTCCAGATGTTATCAACTGTTCCTGGGAGGCAAAATCACACCTGGTTGTGAACCACTGTACCAAAAGCACATTCAAGGAATTGTAGACCCACAGAGAATAGACTCCTTATTCCATCCTGGGGAGTCAGAGGAAATGACATTGGAGCTGAATTTTGGAATTCATTCAATAAAAATATTGAACACCAACACTAGATGCTAAGTGTTTGGTTATGCATGAAGGATAATAGGAGTTTCCAAATGGAGGGAAGCGTGTGTCCGTGGGCCAGCACAATGAGAACAGGGCACTGCAAAGCATTTGATATCTGTGACCTGTGGTATGTGGGATGGGCAGCAGGGAAAAGAAACCAGGGCATGAAAGATGACCTATTGCAAGAAAAGCCTTGGGCCTCATGCCAAGGGGTTTAGGAGTCTGGAATTACCCTCTGAGTGTTGAGAGGCTACTGAAAGATTTTAAGCAAGAGATTTTTTTAATGCATGATTCACATCGTGTGTACAGTTGGCAAAACAGTCTATCGAAAAGTCAAACATCCTGTCAACTACTGTCTTCCCCACACAAATGACCATTGTGTTTGCGCCTCTCTCAATGAATCTCCCAGATGAAGGCTCAGCACCAGGTTCCCAGAGTTTACAGCTCCTGAAGGAAAATTCATTTCTGCCCCTTCCTCTAAAAGTCCTGCCTTTACACTAGCTGTGAGATGAATGATCATCGCTAAAAGCGCTAGAAGCACTGCCATCCGAGCTGGAAAAGAAGGAAAGAGATGGAGGAAAAACCCAAATGGATAAAGGGATTTGTAGAGCTCTGTTTTCCTGATGTTCTGATCTCTAACTTCCAGCATATACGTTTTTTTCTTTTTGAGAAAGAAACTCTGCTGTTTGGATCTAGGTGGTTTGTGGCAGCCTGCCAGGCTCCCAGATTAAGTGAAAGTCATTACAAAATGTTTTACACACATGGGAAGCACAGGATTGTTTGGTGTTAGTTTGGCCCTCCAACATTAATTCTAATTATCTCAAAATGCAAACGTGCTCACATTTCCAGCAGATGACATTATTTTCTCCTTGACATCAGACATAAAAGAAAGAAAAATAAACACAGAACAGTGACAGCATTAAGCTGGTAGTCATTTTTCTTTAATATTTCAAATTCAATTCCAGACCAGATTCTCTGTTTTGTCCTAGAGATTAGGGTAGGGAGATTGCCGTTTTGGTCTGATGAAAGCCTTTCCTTTCCAGTTAGCTTAATTAAGGGAAAAAGGGAGGGAGCCAGGAGGAAAACAGTCTGGTTTAGATCAGGGTTAGAGTTTTCATTTTTTGCAAACACGCCACAGATTTTTGCTGTTTTATGTTTTCAATGTTTTTCTGGATCTTGGTAGGAAATCCAGTTCTGTTTTCTAAATGAAGTAACCCCATGGGTCCGGTGACTTGGCACTTTTGGTAAATTTGTGGCATTTCTGATGACAGGAGACCAGAGTCAGAAAGAGTCTGTAGGTTCCAACATGGTCTCATAAACCTGGGTGATGATGGTTAATCACCATGGCAAACTGATCAACATGGGCATCCTTGCCCTCAAAGTCTATAAATACCACCAGTGATTCAGAATTAGACCACTGATCAAAACACTCTTACACCATTTTAAAATATCACTTGATGCGTGAATTCTACCTGCTGTGGAAACAATGCTATAGTCAGTTCATAACCTGCGTTTCAAAAATTTCAGCTTAATGCTGGGTCTCATGACATCTTCATTGTTATATAATATGCTGTTTACTATCTATGATATAAAGCATGCTATATGTGTTCGGCTCTATACTTAGGGTAACCAGCTCCTCCTGATTTGTCTGAGACTTTTCAGATTTGCCTAAGACTTTCCTGGTTTCAGCACTGAAAGCCCCTCATCTGGGAAATCCTTCAGTCCCTGGCAAACCAGGATAGCGGTAGCCTTATTATACATTACATTGCAAATTATAATTTGTGGGGAAAAGATGGTGGTACACGAAGAGTACTAAAGCGTCCACTTCCAGAGACAGGGTGTAATTCCTCTTTGACATTGAATATAACAGTTATTTTGTGTTTCCTAAATTTCCCTCATTTGCACACTTTGTGAAACTGACACACTATTCAGTGTTAGGCTGGACGAAAGTTTCCATTCACCATTAGTACTAGACAACAAGCAACAGATGGAGACCAAGGCAATCCTATGTTTCTTATTTCTGATGTCCTACCAATACAATGGAAGACTTCTTTTCTCATGAATAATTTGCATTCATTTCATAAGCACACATGGGACATTTTAAATGCCTAGCACCATAGCGGACGTTGCCCTCAGTGAACTTGCCATTTGAATGAGGAGAAACCCACTATCCATCCGAAGGTGGTGCGTTATGAATATATACATTCTATAGTTGGTGTTGGAGAAGGACTGATCAATCACATTTGTCTATTTTCTAATTATTCATTGATTTAAACATTTACTGAGTGCCTGCTCTGGGCAAACTGTACATTAAAATAAGAAAGAGATGAGGCAGAGGGTCAGAAGAAGTTAAAATATTTACTTCGTTCATCAGGGAGATCGGCTGATACGGCTTAATTTTTGACACTGGTAATTAGAGGAATCATATTTTATTTTCTTTATTTTATTGAGGTATAGTTGACATATAACATTGTATTAGTTTCAGATGTACGACATAATGATTTGATATTTGTATATATTTGCAAAATGATCATCACAGTAAGTCTAGTTAACATCTGTCACCATATATAGTTAAATTGTTTCCTTGTGATTAGACCTTTTAAGAGCTACTCTCTGCAACTTTCAAATACTAAGATCCTGCCTGCCACGCAGTGCAGCCAAAAATTTAAAAATAAAATAAAATAAAATCAATAAAAATCAATAAAATAAAATCAATAAAAAATAAAATCAAAAAAATCAATATCAGATAGCTTCAAGGAACGAATAATTTCCTGGCCATTATAAAGAAGAAAAAAGGATCATGAGACCATTCTCAATTAGTTTTCTCAAGTTAATAATAAAATCTGACAATGGTATGAAAAGGGAGGGGAAGGAGAGACAGACAGACAGACATGATGCCAATCCTGTTTGTCAATTACATGTAAAAGTTCTAAATCAAATAGTATCCATTCAGTTTGACTGTCTATTAAAAGGATAATACAAAGTGACCTAGGAGGTTTAATTCCAGGAATTACAAAGTTATTTAATATTAGTTAACATATTAGTGTAATATCTGCATCAGTTTGTCAGTTTTACCCCCAAATAATCTATAAACTAAATGCAATTTAAATAAAATATAAATGCAATCTTTTTTCTTGGAATTTGACAAATGAATTCTAAAATCAATCTGGAAACACAAATGGCCAAAGATAGCAAATAAAATATTGGGGAAAAAAACAAGTAAGGAAGAACTTGATCTAAAAATGTGATGCTATAGTAATAAGAATAGTTAGTCCTGGTACCATAATAGATAGTCCATGGGACCGAACTGCATGTCCCAAAGGAGACCTACTCGTACACATAGAAGGATGACATTCAGCTGCTTCATGTTCTTTGCATCTAAGGGGGCCCCTGTGACAAATTCTGGCCAATGGGATGTCAGCAGAAATGAAGGATGTCACTTCCAGGCCTGACGTATAAAAGGACCTATAGGACTTTCCATGCTCTCTCTTACTGTAAATGTTCTGAGTATGGCTGATTTTAGACACATTGTCAGGAGGAGATGCTTGTAGTCAGTTCTCATGAGCCTGAGTGAGCTAGCTCCAGGACACACCACACCTGCCCACATCTAACTGTACCCACACTGGATATGAACGTGCTGGGTTAAAGCTCTGAGACTGGTGTTTGTTGTAGCAACTAGCTAGTATTATTCTAGCTAATATGCTATATAAGTAATCTAGTACTTAGAAAACGATAAGAAGCAATCTACTTCATTTTAATGTAGCTGCTATATTAAAATTTGACAATATAATAGAAGATAACATAAACATTACTTTGTAAACATGGACACTAAATAATTGTCTTACATAATCCTAAACATTTTAAACAAAACCCAGTTAGTCCAAGAACAACCAACAAATAAGTGTTTGTGAGCAAGTTGAATTTATTGTAAGAATGCAAGATTGGTTTAGGATTAGAAACTCCAAAGTTTATCTCAGTGGGTGCAAGGAAAAAATCATATTAGCATTATAGTAGATCCTGAAAATGCATTCTCCAGCATTCAACACCCATTCTTCATGTTAAAACAAAACAAACAAAAGCTCTACTAAGAATAAGTGGATGTTTTCATAACACAAAGAAGAATATGGATACTAAGCCAATATCAAAATTCATGCTGAAACATGAGAATTCAGGAACAAGACAAAAATGTCCATTTTTTCTTAATTTAGTTAACATCGTTCTGAAGTCCCAGCCATGCAAATTGGACATGAAATAAAAGTTAACATATAACTCTTGAAAAGGAAGAAGAAAAAAATTCCTTGTACTTAAAAGTGTGCACTCAGAATACCCTAAGATTAATGGAAAATCTACTAGAACAAATGTGTAAGAAAAGAAAGCACAAACAGCTGTTATATCCTGTCTTGTAACTTTCAGGCCTGGATTGGAATTTGGTGATGCAAGATGCTTCCATACACACCTGCCAAAAATGTAGTTGGAGAGCAGAATAATTACATAAAGAGGTGTCTCTGACTGATTCTCAATTTCTTTCTAGCCTATGCCTTCTCTTCTCTCTCTCTCTCTCTCTCTCTCTCTCTCTCTGTCACACACACACACACACACACACACACACACACACACACACACCTTGGTCATCTGCTAAATAGCTAAAGAGAAGAATAGAATAAATTTTTCTACTTTTTTTTTTTTTTACTTATGGAGGAGGGTGGAGGTAGAGAACTGCCTAAGTAATTGTTTTTGACTGGAACTATTTTAAGAGAAAAAAAAAAAAGCTAATTTTTAAGCTTCATCTAGATTTTCCTATTTTTAAGGATGGAGCCTTTCCAGGTTTAGCAGGTCAGGCTAAGGAGTATGACACCAGGGTGGAGCATGGTGATCCTGCTGGGTGAGGCAATGCAAAGGGGGGCTTGGAGTCTGATTTGGTATGGAGAACAAAAGTCCTTAGCATTAGAAAAGAACAGATATTTTGGAGGAATAGACCAGAATCTGGGTGAGAGGAGAAGAGAGTGAACAAGTTCTGCAACATAGTGGAAAGTTAAGGAGAAAAGTCCACAAAGCAAAGCAAACTCCTTCCTAGCTCATTCATCTTCTCTCTTTCATAGCTAAGCATTCTTTTTTTTTTTTTTTTGGTGTAAAGTAAGAAAAAAATTTTATGCAATTTTTAAAGGTTACTTTCCATTTACAGTTATTACAAAGCACTGGCTATATTCCCCGTGTTGCACAATACATCCTGGAGCTTGTCTTACACCCAATGGTTCGTACCTCCCACTCCCACACCCCTGTATTGTCCCTCCCCGCCTCGCCACTGGTAACCGCTAGTTTGTTCTCTGTATCTGTGAGTCTGCTTCTTTTTGGCTGCATTCACTAGTTTGTTGTATTGAGTTGTCCTCACCGGTGTCTACTTTCTCACCTCCAACTCATTCCTCAAAGAACTCCAATCTCGCTTCCTCCCCAAAGACGTATGTGACCTTGCCCTTGTCCAGATGAACAACTACATCCATATCTTCCAACCCAGCATCAATGTTTCTGCCATTTGATTTGACTCTTAGTACAACTGGGAAGTTAACAAGGCACTTGGCTTCTCGCACTTTCTGCAAATCTTTCTTGCCTGACGTCTCTGCTTTCCTCTCTTTCACAGCGTGTTCCCTTTTGGCCCACTTTGCTGGGCATAGATAATCCCTGATGTAGATAAAATATGTGGAGTTACGGGTACAGTAAAAATTATAGAAAAGAATAAATTAAAAATAAGGTGGCATTATATATAAATAGTGGGTCTCAGGTAGTGACCGAAAATGATCCTAGACTTGAGATTGGGCAAATCTCATTTCATAAAAATGTATAATTAAGTAGAGTTTGATCTAACTGACAGTGATGCTAATTATAATAGTATCCCTCCTTGGGGTCACTTGTGTTTATTCTGCATGAGAGAGAGAAAGGGGACGAGAATAAAGCCCAACACCCACCGTGTTGTTGATCTGCATCCTTATTTGGGTAAAAGGTCGCAGATGGGAGGAAAAAAAACTCCCAATGGGGATGGTGGCAATTCCAGGCTGCCTCATATTATCTGGCCAGATGCACCTAAAGCCAAAGAGTCAGTTTGCTTTTGTTCTGCCACAGACTTCGATTCCCCTGCTGCACTGGACACACAGATAAGTGCCCTTCTCTGCACCCACCTTCACACACAACTGCTCCCCCAACAAGGATGCCTCTCAAGTTCTTGTTTCTGCTGTAGCCTGTTCCCTGCCTCTTTCCTCCAGAGCCCAAGAGTCTATTTTCCACCCTAAAACTAGTCAGTGTGGCCACCTGGAGCCACCTTAAGGTCCAGAGTGTTCAGGGAGCCTCACAGCCTTTCATACAGTTGGTTAATGAAGGTTCTCTGCTAGGCTGGTAGGAAACCAACATGGTATAGATACAACCCTAAGTCGTGGAGAATTTAACCATGTGACTGGAGGATACCAGACCAACATCTATAAAAAGGAGAATAGCAGTGCAAGGAAACGTCAATAAAACTTCATGATCTACCAGTATGAGGGGCAGAGAGATGAACAGGGGCACCACGGGGACTTCGGAGACCCAGGAAGTCTTCGTGGAAAGATGGGGATTGAGCTGGACTTGAGGGGTGAGTAGGATTTAGAAATGTGGTGAGGAAGTAAAAGGGTTCGGGTGACAAGGACGGGAACCGAGCTGACTGCTGCTTGCTTTGTTTTATTTTATTTATTTATTTTTTTGCGGTACGCGGGCCTCTCACTGTTGTGGCCTCTCCCATTGTGGAGCACAGGCTCCACATGCGCAGGCTCAGTGGCCATGGCTCACGGGCCCAGCCGCTCCGCGGCATGTGGGATCCTCCTGGACCGGGGCACGAACCCGTGTCCCCTGCATCGGCGGGCGGACTCTCAACCACTGCGCCACCAGGGAAGCCCTGCTGCTTGCTTTGAGAAGGGGTCCACAGCTCTCCACATGCAGCAGCCTTCACCCCGGAGAGAAATCTCCTATCTGACTTCACTCGGAATCCAAATCTCAACACGGTTGAATCAGGGATGGTGTACGTCAGAGGGTGGTCTGTAGCTCGTCTCCACTAACCGTGATCAAATTGGATCTCTCTTCTTTACTTCATTGTTTTTTTTTTCTCGTAACTTCTTCTGCTGTGACTCCTGCCATGTCCTCTGTATAACATTGTTCTGGTGGAAGACACGTGTCTGGACGGAAGTTGCTGGAAGTGGAGCCGCCTGTGGAATTAATCAAAAGAATTCTCTGCTTGTCACTGCATCCCCAAAGATTCTCTCAGAAGCTTATCTATAGGATAGGATTACAAGGTTTAACTCAGAAAAGAAAGCTATAAAATATTGATAATTGACCACTGACTCAGTAGGGGTACTGCCCAATCAGAGTGGACTCCAGCTAGTACCGATGCAGACTGACTGCGTAGCAAACGGGCAGATCCAGCCAAGCCCCAGTTTCCACTTGGATTCTGCAAAGAGTGAGCAGAAGGTACTGGTTGTTTGGCACCATTAGAGACACAGCTCCCCAGAGAACACTCAGCAGGACGTTTGCTTCCCCAGCCCTTCCTCGGGTCCTTGAGTCCTTGTCTGCAGCCTTCCCGTAAGTCTAGGCTTCCCGATGTCCAGTTTACACTGCAGTCTGTGTGCAGTTTCCCCTCCCGAGCACAGCAAGAACGGTTAAAATTATTCTCCTCACTCCTCTTACAATGGCCTGGAATGGAAACTCCAGCCCCTGTTTCAATTGTCCACACATCATTTCCACAGTCAGCTCCACTTCCAGGGACTTCCGTCCCCAAAGACCTACTTGCGTTCACAGTCCCCACTTCTGCCACCATCCGGTTTTGTTGGTTATTTCACTGGGATGTGTGTGTGAGTGTATGTGTCTAAGGACTTTCCTGAGTTCAGGCTTCTTATCAGGAACTGGGATGATTGGATGTGGGATTTTTCACAGTCACGTTCATGTTCAGGGGTTACCCTAAAGGGCTGAAGTTCTAAAGTCACCTTCTCCAGGCCCCCCTCCTCAACCCACCCTGTAACTGCTGGCCCTCCAGGAGACTCTGCCCTCCAGGCAGAAGCAGTTCCAGTTAAAGTTCTTCCTAGGGCATTCAAGAACCAAGTCCACCCTGAACCACTGCTTCATGGGAGTGAGAAAACACATTTGAGCTCATCTAGCTCTTGAATGCACCCCATGTCATGTTGAAGTTTTTTATAGGCAGCCAAAGGCTACTTCCAGCTTCTAGGAAGAATGTCTTTAAAGTCCTCTGAGAAAGTTCAGAAGACTTCTTGAACATCAAATAAGTCTTACCACGCAAGGTTCCGATGAGTTACTGTAATTGCACATGAACCAGAAGCAGATGACATTTCCTCTTAAAATACACAAGGGGGCGTCCCTGGTGGCGCAGTGGTTGGGAATCCGCCTGCCGATGCAGGGGACACGGGTTCGTGCCCCAGTCCGGGAAGGTCCCACATGGCGCGGAGCGGCTGGGCCCGTGAGCCATGGCCGCTGAGCCTGCGCGTCCAGAGCCTGTGCTCCACAACGGGAGAGGCCACAACAATGAGGGGCCTGCGTACCGCAAAGAAAAAAAAAATACACAAGGGATTGAAAACTTGGAGGAAAAAAGTGATTGACAAAATATAATTGGGGCTTGTCAAAGGCCAGCCATTTGGAAAAATCGCATGTAGCATGTGCAGAGTGTCGCCAGGTCAGCTAGTAAGAGGCTCTGTGGAAGTCCATTGTTGGATGACAGATGCAGGTGGGGCTTGGGCCCTGGTGGAGAGATTCTAGATCACCGCTGGAAACTAAGAAGGGAGGATGGAGTGGAAAGGCGTGGAGAGGGTGGGGTAGAGCAGGGAAATGCTTTGGAGAAGGTCCCAGAGGCAGCTGAATTTGCAGAAGCATTCGGAGAGTAGAAGTTCCCACCTCCCCCAGGCCACAGCGCCCCCTGCCTGCCAGGTGTGAGAAAATCAGATTGCTCTTTGAAAGGCGCCCTGGACTAGAGGCAGGCTGGGCATACAGATGTGTGTGTAAAACACAGTGGCTGATCGGTGGTTTGTGACCACCTAGAGGGGTGGGATAGGGAGGTTGGGAGGGTGGGAGATGCAAGAGGGAAGAGATATGGGGATACATGCATATGTATAACTGATTCACTTTGTTATAAAGCAGAAACTAACACACCATTGTAAAGCAATTATACTCCAATAAAGATGTTAAAAATAAATAAATAAATAAAAATAAAAACACAGTGGCTGATTATGAGATGTATGGGAGAGGTGGCTTGCCCTAGAAAGTGGGCAGAATTTTTATTTTTACTCACTGGATTCATTTTTGAATTCAGATAAAATGAATATCTGATGTACAATATGAAAAAAGTGCTTTGTTTCAAACTTCTCTCCTTCAAGTTCAAAATAAAAAAACACAATTTATGGCAAGCAACAAGATTTAAAGGAAGATGAAATCATCGATTTGACTGAAGACTTTGGCACTGAGTGGTTTAGCCCAAGAGAAAGAAAAACAGGAGGAGCTCCCTCCACCTCTAGAAAGAAGTGGCTTAAAGTCCAAGCCAGGTTATTTTAGAATTTGGAAGCAGCAAAAACTTCCCTTTGCCTTTTGGTCAGGCCCCTCCTTCCCTGTGCAGGTACCACAGAAAGAAATTCTCAGGCTAAGGCCAGCCTGCCTGCTTCTCTCGGGCACCCTCCTCTTGGCTTGTTACTGGCTCTCAACTGATGTGGGCTTCTGGGGACCCAACGAAACCATATGCCGACAAGCAGCCCTGTGTGTTCAGCATACCTCTTGCTAGATTAAAGCATCCTTCCCATCTTAACCTCACAGCATGGTGGTGGGCCCATTCCCTCCATCTCCCAGAGACAGTTACTCAATATGTAAATTTAAAGTGTGGCCAGATAGAAGAAGGTAAAAGAACTTCCCCAGCTTTATTCAAAGGAATGATGGATAAATAAGAAACTTATGGAAATGGTCACTCCTTGAATGTTTTGCAGCAGCTCTATGCTTCATTTTTGTCACAGATTGCAGAATCTTTGAGGCCACTTTTATTCGGGGTACACTTAATAATGTCATAACCTCATAATTAACATATCAAATATTCCCTTGCTTTTCTTCTACTCTGCCTTGCTGCAGAACTTAAACAAGGGAACTACAGATAAGAAACTATTAATTATGTGAAAGAGAAAGAAAGGCTACTTATCTTTGGGGGCAAAATAGATCTGCTGAGCATATCTAAGAGTTATAACTATTTTTGCATAAAATAAATAGTCTCCTTTCTGTGTTCTCTAGAAGGCGTGGTACATTGTCATTTATCTTACACTCCCAGCCTGCACCCTTGATCCTACCGTAACCCTTATTACTTACAAAAGATGAAAGCAAGATCAGAATTTTCTAGAGCTGAACATTGGATGGCTGTTTTGTTGGAATAACAGTCAATGTCCTTGAAACCATTTCACTCTTGATTACTGGGTGATTATGATTCTCTGGTGTTTACCATTTGGTTTCAAGTCCAACTGGGTGATGCTGTATTGGGGAAATTGTCATCGATCTCATGTCAGTCCTCCAGTGGCCCGAAAGCCCCCATCACCCGGTAGGCATTTAAAGTAAGTCTAGGAGTCCTGGCAACTTCTCAGCCCTGACTGAGCAAGTACACTTCAGGGGTTCCAGCTCCCAACCTGATCTCACTTATAAAACTCTGAACCTGGACAGGAGAAGCCAGGGGCAGCGTTCCTACCTGATTCATTCCTCACGGTCAAGTTGACAGAGCAGTGGTGAACTTCTGCTTGCCTTGAGGACAGGTACATACCATACCAGACCATGTTCTTAGGACTCCTCCTGCAGCTTAACTAAGTAAGGTAATATCAGAAACAGCAAATCTGAAGAGCAGATTTATCCACACAGAGTTGCAGCTCTTCGGAGTGAGGAGAGGTGTAGCGTTTTGTTTCCCAGATGGGGTAGAGAGACTGGGGTTGAGGGTGGGCTTCAAACAGGCCAGTTGGATATCTGGAAGAAGAGATAAAGTGCATGCATTTGGGGATGCAAAGGAATGTGTTTTCATTTTTCCCCCAAAAGCTAATCACAGGAGAGCTTTGCAAAGTTGTCCAAGGACACACTTAAAGAATGATAGATTTAACATTTGCTTTCTTTGGCCTGGAAGTTTCCCAGAGTCTCCTTATGTCTTTTCTTGATTCCTAGCGTGCCTTCTAAGGGGTTGAGGGTGGGGACTGTAACTTGGCCTAATCTTCCTTACATGTAAATCCCTAAACTAAAGGGAAGATTGGATTATACACTCAGACAGAAGACGAGAAAGGAAATGAAGAGGAGAAAATCACCTGAAATGGCTTAATTTAGTATAACAGCTCTGTGATTAATGAAAGCACCCACTGAATAGGGAAGAAGTGCTTGCCTGAAAAGGCTTTAGTTACCGTGTAAACAATAATCACCCTTTGCTTTGTCATCATCAGTGTTGCTGCTAATAATACTGCCGCCCCCCGGAAATCAAAGAGCGTCTACAACCGCACTTGCTGCTGTGTTTTGTCCCATGTGATGTGGACCCTTGAGTTGCACATATAAGCTGACGTCTATTTAAAATAGAAACCATTTTCTCAGCGGACTAATCAAAAGTGGGGAAAATAGTGAGACAACCTTGATAAATGAAGAAGAAAGGAGAAATAAATGACTCTCTCTGGGGTGTTTCCCCAGCTCTGGCTTCGAAAGGAGGAACAAAACGAGAGTGTCAGGAAGTGTGGGTGAGAGGGTGAGAGGGGCAGGGGGGGATCTGAAGGTGCCTGGACCCAGACCAGATGGCCACTGCGGCTGGGATGTAGCCTAAGGGGAGACCAGAAGGTCAGAAAGGGAGGAATTCGCATCCCAGTGTTGGGCCACCTTCTGATGGCCCTAGTTTTAAAATGTCCACCTTATTTCATTTAACAGTGAACTAATATCATTTACATCTAAGGAAGAGAGGGTCCACAAAACTGATCTGAGTTAGTAAAACACTAACTCTTAAGAAATGTAGTCCAATTTTCTGATTGTCTAGGCATCCCTAGACAAGTGTATTACGATGAAGAAAAATGGGTATCACTACTCCATTTTACATAAGACAAAAGGGAAGCATCAATAAACTTCAGGAAGTAGTAAATTCACCTGTCCCTTAAAATATGAGTATGCAATTGTTACAAAGCCGTAGTAAATGGTTTATGAAATGTAACTGTACTATAGTTTACGTTACTCTGCTGTTACGTAAGGCATAACATTTTCACGAGGCTTTTTTTTGGAACTACTGTCAATGATTACCAGCATACGATAGCGGTCCAGCTCTCATCAGCACCAGGGGTTAAGCTCCTGCTCGAGGCCAGCCAAGGAGCCAGCCTCCAGGGATGTGAGGTACGCTTCCCACTGGCCGCTGTGCTCTTGCCCTTCAAACAGACCAAGCCCAGCTTCTGTGAAAAAGCCATTTGTGAACACTTACAGCCCTTCCGGCCACGCCACCCAACTCGAGTCCTGGCAGGTTTCCGACTCACCTGAGTGATCTTCTGCCTCGCTGCTTGGTGAACGACGAAGAGAAGTTTATCGAACAAACCAATACTGAAGGCGTTACTGTCATTAGGGGGACCCACGCGGTCAAAGGAGGTAAGGGCCAAACGGGACAGCATGTTCCAGGAGCCCTGGGCGTGAGGGATCTCTGGTGCCCAGGAGGGGAGGACAGCTTGTGCAGGTTATGAAAAGATGAAAGTCACCCAAGAGTTCACATTACACAGTTATCACCAGGGCACACTTCTACTGTAAGAGGACCAACCTGACCACAGTCTGGAGGACAGTCAGTGGCTTATGGACGTTTTCTGGAGCCTGAAGATTATACAGTCGAATTTTAGATTGTGAAAAAACACACCACAAACATGGGTTAAAACATGGCAATTCCAAGAAATCTCTTTTGCATTAAAAGAGAAAAACATGGTATGATGTCTTTATAACTGTATACATAGCATGATGTATTCTATTCCGGAAAGGAGAGAACTTCTGTTTTGACTGGTTGTTACTGAAAACGAAGTCCTCTGCTTACAATTTTATGTAATGGATGTTTGTAACAGTCTTTACAGACCGGCCTCCTGCTCTGTGCATCTTAAATTTTGCTTCTCTTTGAAGCTGCAGTAACTTTCGGTGTCAGATGCTGTAGGACACACTCAATTTACCTCGTGTCCTGAGCTGGGTACCTCAGCACAGGAAGTCAAAGGAGTATTCTTAGAGGTCAGTTCTACACCAGGATGGCTAGCCATCACTTCCCTGCCATTGGAAACTACCACCAATCACAGAAGTATCCCCTGCTAAACCCAAACCAAATGTATTCCCAACTCCACTTCTTTTTAGCTGGAGCCCCAAAATGCCTGTGACTACACAAACCCCACCACAGTAGCTAGGTTGGGGAAGTTGGAATGGAAACAGAAAACAGTCCTAACCAACTGTGAGTACATTTATCTTACTGTTAATACACTTAAAATATATAAGTGACGATGTGAACACATTGCTAGGGCTCCTCTGGCTCTTGGAAGGGGGACTGTGTAGGGAGAGGCCCTGAGGCTGAAGCTTACTAGTTTATTAGCTACAAGATCCTTCTCTAAGGATGTTGAATGTGGTCTGACTGCAGCTGAGGACGCGTGTCTGGAGGAATAGAAATGACCTAAGCAGAGGCAGTGTCCTTGTAGCGAAAGGACAGGTGATTGGTGATGCTTAGAGATGGAAGATGACAGAGAAGAGGGTGTGGCACCATCTGGTCTGATGCTCGCTCCTCGTGATTTGTCCAAACATCCAACACCCAGTGGTGATGTGCCAGACAGGGAGCTCGCCAGAGTGATGCAGTGTTAAAATTTTGAAATGATATCCTTTGGGCCTGATTTCCTGCTGTGGACCCCCATGTTAGTAAAAACACAAGCTGGGTACAGACAGAAGGGAGAAAACCCATCTGCTAGCCCATGGACCTGATCCTGGTCCAATGGGGGGAAAGGGGAAAGCATTTTCCCGTCATTATGGCTACGCTACTGAAGAATCCATGCACCTGAGGACAGGAAAGCCGACGAAAGGGGGAAACCACACTGAACATTTTAGATCGGCTATACGGGGATTACTCGCCCACAGGCAGTCAATCTTTACACTGAATCTTACAGCCAGAATGTTCTTTTCATACATTGTTGCTGCCTCTCAAATAATCCCAAAAGGAGAGTTACTGGATGTCCCATAATGAATAAAACTGCTGATAGGAATGGAAAAAGTTTATGAAGGATTTTTCAACCCCAAATACCATATGCGGAGTTAGAACATTTTATTTATACCTTTGCCTGATACTTCGCCCACGCACACAGGATTAAGCAAGAAATATACGGCCGCCTGCTGGTCCGGAATTCTCTCAGGCGTTCCCTCCTGGCCTGAAGGGAGCACCGTTGACCGGGGCCAACCGTTTATCCATAGCACAAAATTCCTTTTCAAGTTGAAAGGCAAAGTAATAGAGAGTAAGGTCCAAAATAGTAAACACAGTCCCACATATTTAGTTTTGTTTCAGTCTACCAATAAAAATAAGCCAAATGGCCCTTTCTGGCATAAGACGATAAGTTAAAAAATAAATCCATAAAGTATTACATAATAATAAGATAAGAACAATTAAGAATAATATATTTCCTTTTAAAAACCTTGATGGATAACCTTTAAGATGTTTTGAGGGTTGTGTTCAGGCCACACACATGATGGGCAATATTTTTTCTTCCTTTTTTTACAGAAAAAGAAAGCTAATTTTGCTTAAAATAGAAGGAGGTCTATGGGTCTTACATTTAAGCATTTTTTTTTAATCACACAAAATTATCTCTATTTCAAGGAAATGAGAACAAAAGCCAAAAGCACAGCAGCATGTGTGCACATACACTAGCAGTGTCTTCAGACTCGGAGGCCCCTTGCTAGAAATAAAATCTTGGGTTCCGGCCTTTGTGATTCCAGAGCTTGTGTGGAGCCAGAGTCTGGAAGGCGGACTGGGGTACAAAATCTACTAGGAGCAGAGTTCCAATTCCGATCTAGCTTTCTCCCATCCTTCCTTTAAGGAGTCTATATGTGACTTTGACCTCAGCAATTTCCATCCCTTCAACCCCCTTTTCCAGAGGGTATGGAAATGGAATGAAGGAATCACACTCGGCCAGCCTCCAGGAACAGGGAAAAGAGAGTGGAGCCTCCTCTCCGCTGAGATGGGTGTGGAAAGAGCAGGAAAGGCTGGGCACTTGGAATCTCTTTTGTCACACGGCCCTTCCTTTGGGGCAAAACATGGTTGGAATAAGGGTGAGGCTTGAAGGCAAGACTACTGTCTACCATGAGCGGGGCAATGTCAAGGCTGCTCATCGGACACGGTCTCCTTTAATTCTATCTAAA
Source organism: Monodon monoceros (assembly GCF_005190385.1). Taxonomy (NCBI): domain Eukaryota; kingdom Metazoa; phylum Chordata; class Mammalia; order Artiodactyla; family Monodontidae; genus Monodon; species Monodon monoceros. The sequence goes on along the minus strand of NW_021703776.1, from coordinate 11,204,718 downwards.
TCCCTGTGAGGTGGGTGCTACATTATCCCCATTAATGGGAAGCAAACAGAGGCTAGGAGGCATTAAATTACTCACCTGGATCACCTGTGTGAGGGTTCATTTGATGTGTTGACTTAACCAGGCCAAGGTATCCAGATATTTGGTCAAACACCAGTCAAGTTTTTGCCGTGAAGGTATTTGTTAGATGTGATTAACTTTTCTTCTTTTTTAAAATTTATTTATTTTATGTTTATTTTTGGCTGTGTTGGGTCTTCGTTGCTGTGTGCAGGCTTTCTCTAGTTGTGGTGAGTGGGGGCTCCTCTTCATTGTGGTGCACTGGCTTCTCAGTGTGGTGGCTTCTCTTGTTGCGGAGCATGGACTCTAGGTGCATGGGCTTCAGTAGTTGTGGTATGCGGGCTCAGTAGTTGTGGCTCGCGGGCTCTAGAGTGCAGGCTCAGTAGTTGCGGCTCACGGGCTTATCTGCTCCGCGGCATGTGGGATCTTCCCGGACCAGGGCTCAAGCTTGTGTTCCCTGCATTGGCAGGCAGATTCCTAACCACTGTGCCACCAGGGAAGCCCAGTGATTAACTTCTAAATCGGTAGACTTTGAGTAAACAGAAGACCTTCCAGATGGGTGAGGACTTAATGTCCTTGGGCCAGAGAATAAGCAGAGCAACTGTACACCAGGTCCTAAGTTGCCACCTGCTAAGTGCAAACGAACGCGTCTCCCATCAGCCTTTGCTTCTGCGGAAGATTTATTCAGCTGAGGACACATATATTGCACAGAAATACACAAACAGGATCTCCCTTCCTCAGCGTGACCAAGAGCGGTCCCAAACAGGCCCTAAGCACACTCAGTTCCTTCCTGGGCGTGGCTGAGGGTCAGGACTAAGAAAGCCACCACCTGCAGCACAGATAAGTAAACGGACCCCGCAAGGCCCAGAGGGCTCAGAGCTCGGAGAGAATGAGTATTCCTGACCCAGACGCTTAGGGCTCTCAGCCGCCCTGCCAGCCTCAGCCCACCACCGAGGAGGGAGCTTCACCCCTGGAGTCTGCACTGTGCTCCCAGAAACTCCAGGCTCCCTCCTGACCACCTGAGAGAGGCTTAGGGCACCGCTGAGCCAATGTAGCCGTAAAGGATGACTCAGCTCCTTTGTGCAGGCCGGGGGCTGGGCTCTATCGGAGGCTGGCTAAGTGCTTTCGGCAACACCAAAGGGAAGCTGCGGCTGCAGGCCAGAGTAAGAAGCTACAGCTCCTTAGGAAAAGAGCACCAGCTTCCTGGCGGACCCCGCAAACACAGCGTTTCAACCCGCCTGGGGCACTGTTTTCACTTAACCCATCAGGGTGTGTGTGTGTGCACGTGTGCGTTTTACAAATCTGGGGGGGAGGAGGGTGGAGAGTATAAAGTAGGAAAAAACTAGAGAGAGGAAGGGAATAATTTCCTCTTCTCTCCCCTCTACTTTGCATCTCAGCGTTGCGTTCAGAGAGCTTCCAGGCAGCGAAGTCATGTTTTTCTAATCGCAAAACCTTGGACACAGAACAGTTCATCCATGTGGCAGGTGCAGAGTCCAGATTGCTCCTGATCTGTTTGCCTTAGTTTCTGAGCGGGGCCCTCCCTTTCCCTGGCTCTCTCTCCGGGGCGCAGCCTCTTCGCCAGCGAGGCGGCCGCCTGAACAGCTAAGCACCCAGGAATGGGGATTGCAGGGCAGGACAGATGGGGCGGATTCCCAAGAGCAGCGCCCAGAAGGCTCACCCGCAGGCCTCCAAGTGGGGCCCTGCCGGGAATAGGCTCCCCAGCGGTGCTGTGATTCCCCAGCAGCCTGGCCAGCTGTCTCAGGCTTAGAAGAACCAGGGGGGCTGGGCTGCTCTACCTCTGACGGCTCCTCAGCAACACTGGTTCACTGTCACTGCAGGCCAGCTTCTGCCCCAGCCCCTGCCCCGCCCCTCTGTAAGCCTGTGCTACCAGCCAATGTCTTTAGGGCAGGAGGCCAGGCTCCCTTACTTCCTCTGCCTTCTCCTGGGTGTAAGGTGACATAGCAAGGCCTCCATCCACCTTTGTGTGGCCAGAGAAGCCACAGATCATCTGACTGGTTTTGTTTCCCTGATCACGCAGTGTAGAGCCAAATGCAGGGTCCGTTCTAGCAAATGCACGGAAACTACAGCACGTATTGTGTGGAGTAACCACGCTTCCAGATTCATCTTTCTCTCCTATCTTCCCTTTGCCTTATTTCTTCTGTTGCTTTCATTTAATTGTTTTCTTGCTGCTTTGTGTCTTTTTGGCTTCCCTAAATTCTCTTTAACAACAAGACGGGAAATCAGCCCTCCAGGTCATCAGGCAGTCTGGTCTGTGGGCCTCCATGCTCCCTGCTCTCCCAGAAGCTTCTATAAAGCACGACAAGACCTACAAGATGGGTCTCCTCCAAGCTCACTTCTCCATGCCGCGCACTCTGCTGATGCCAGCTGAGAGTAGCAGGTTGAGTTTCAGAAGAAAAATGTGAAGCCTGGAGCTGGTTGACCTTGAGCTGTGACTTTGAGCTTGAAACCTCAGATTAGATTCTCATAGCGTAAGTGGAAAGGGCTACAGACCTGGACTGTCATTAACCATGTCTTTTGCCAAGCTTCTCACTAATGCTGAAAACTCAGCCTCTGTGCACCTGTGCCGAATCAGATCTCAGAGACAAGAGTTTGGGTGAAGTAGAAGAGTTAGCTTTACTGCTTTATCAGGCAAAGGGGGAAACCATGGGCTCGTGCCCTCAAAAATTGTGTGTCCTCACCCGGGGGTGAGCAGCTGGGGAGGATTTGTTGAGGAGTTTTATAGCAGTGGTTCAAGGGCAGGGCTGTGTGCAGGGCCTGCATTCCTTTAATCTGGCCTCAGGTGGTTTTCTGATGAGCTTCTGTGGTTCTCGAGGTTATCAAACTGTGACCTTCTCTCTGGAATGAAGAATGCCTCATCAAGTAGTTAACGTCTTCCATTTGTTGGGGGTTTTAGTTCTGCAGAAGAGCTCAAAGATATTGTTATGTGTATCTCTTTAGGCGGAACCAGGATCCGGTCCCAAGGCTGCACTATTGTTTCTTGACTCTCCTCCCTTGTGTCTACATCCCCTCCCTTCCCTGATTAGCAACTGCTTGAACCTGCCCTTTGGAACTCAGGGAAGGTCATGGAGGCTGAAGCCTATTCCTACAAACAAGAAACAGGGGACACAGAAAGGCTTAAACGCCCAGGAGCCCCACAGGGTCCTGTTCGGTTTCACTACCTTGGCTCCCTGACGTCCCCAGCTGTAACATGGAGACCAACACCAACCTTTCAAGTCGGCTGTGAGGAGAGCTCGCCCACCTCTCCTGACCACGCCTACTCCTGCTTCCCAGAAACACCTGTATCTCCCCACCTGCAAGGCCCTTCCTCACCCCTCTGCCACCTGTCACCCATGCTTCCGGCTCAGGCTTATGTACCTACCTCCTTTGCGAAGTCTTCTGTAACCAAAGTAAATTACAGTATCTACTGTTGACTGAAAAAATAAAAGCACAACCAAAGTAAATTACAGCATCTACTATCGACTGAAATAAAAAAGAAAGAACAACCTAAAATTTGAGAGTTATGTTTTATTTGGTGGACGAAACTGAGGACTTGTTCCTGGAACACAGCCTCTGAGGGACGGCTCCCAAGAGGTAAAGGGAGAAGCCAGGATATACAGGACTTTTTGCAACAAAGATCAGGTAGTCGGAACTTCAAAAGATTACTGTTAATTAAAGAAAATCAGATATCTCAAGTTAAAGAATTTAGCAGTTTTCTATATATGGGGAGATGCAAGACTCTGGGCTTATTGAAGTCATGCCTTTGATATGCAGCTTAACTATCTAGGAGCAGTATCCTGATTTTCCCCATCCTGAATCCCCTCAGGGTGTATAGTTGGGGGTGACTGCAGTGGCTGAGAGCTTGGCAGTGGGCAGCCCATTTGTCCCCATCCTGAGTTCCCACAGGGTTCACCCTCCGGGATTGCTTGATGCCTACAACAACATCTTTTGTTTACTGACATAGCAGGCAATATTTTTCATTTCACACTACATAGGACCTTACAGTTTACAAAGCGCTTTCTATACACAATCTCTTGGGATCTTTATTGGCTTTTCCCGATCAATCCAGATATGTGAGTGGATTTAAGAAAACTCACGTTAGTCACATTAGTGGATTCCTTCTCTCTTTAGTGCTCTCAAGGAATGTTTGTCTTGTCTCTCCAACAATATTCTGAGCATGCTGGGGGTACAGATCCCATGATTTATTATCTTCCCCGTATCACAATATCCTCACACATATTTCACACTCAGAATAGAATATATGTTGCCAAGGGCTTGGTTATCTCCATTTCTAACATCAGGGCTTCTGGTGGATGGTACACCTCTTCTGAGCCATTGATGGGGGGATGCAAGTCTGGAAGAGGCAAGAGAAAGTTTCTTTTGTTAGCTTTCCTGAACTTGAGATTGCTGTCATAACATCTGGAATTAATATACAAAGTGTCATGGATCACCTGTTGTTATAAGTAGCTAAGCTGAGAAAACTCACTGTGCTATTTTCCGGAAACAACAAATAATCCTCCTTCCCAAAGTTCCTCTCCTTCTTTTCAGTTTTTTTTTTTTCCCCTGCGGGGGGTGGGGGGGGGCGGAAAACCCACCAAGGCCAAAGGAAAATGCTTACATGTATGTTTTTCCTTTTTTTACACAAACGGTAACATATTTACACAAAATTCTGCACTGTACTTTTTCCATTTAAGAATGTGTCTTGCATACATTTCATACTGATACACAAAGGAGCCCCTATTCTCCTTTATGGCCTCATAGAGTGATTCCATTGCATGAACGTCCCATGGTTTCTTTAACTAGGCCTGCTTATGAGCATTTTCTTGTATCTAGTCTCTTGCTATTCAGACAATGCTTCCATGAGTAGCTTTGTGACTACCTCAGTCCCTCTGGAGAAGCCAGCAAAGCTGAGAATTATAGAGATGACTGGGGACAAGGAAAAAAGGGGCAAGGGTTACTAATATCAGGCAAGAAGCAGGACCAACCCCAGTTCCCAGTGATCTGCTCTGTGGATGACCCCATCAGCTTTCGCCACTGAAGAAACCAATGGCAAGAACAGCCACCATGGACCCCTGCAGATCTCACCAGCTTTTGCCCCACACAGATATTTGCATTTACAGGCACCAGTCACCTGAGTCCCTTTCCATTTCCTTCCCTACCTGCCGGATCCTGGGATCTGCACTTGCAAGCAGCCAAGGCCTTCGTGGCTACATGAATGCAAAACACCAGCCCAGGCCCCTGCAGCTGACCCTCACTGCTGTGCATGCACTCATGGCTGATCCCTCCAGCTGTGCACCTGCGTATTGCTAACCTGACATCCGTCACCACGCTCCATGCACCATTCATCACCACTACACGTGCCTTATAAGAAATGATGTAATGATTTCTTCAAGCTTAAATGAAGGGAGGCTAACTAGTAACATGAAAATATACAATGCCCTGTTAAAAGTAAGCATATACCCTAAAACTGTAATGTGGTTATGTGCTAACCACTTAACTCAAGCATCAAGGTTAAAGGATAAAAGGATTAAAAATAGCTAAGGTACAATAATGGTTCATGGATATGCAATATAAAAAGATGTAAACTGTGACATCAAAAACATAAAAGAAGGGAGTAAAAGGGTTGCGTTTTTCAATGTGATTGAAGTTAAATTGTTATCAGCATAAAATAGACTGTTATATCTGACATGTTATATCTATGAGACACAGGCGTCATGGTAACCACAAAGCCAAATCCTACAGTAGATTCACAAAAGATAAAGAGAAGAGAATCAAAGCATACCACTATAGAAAATCATCAGTTCACAGAGGGAGACAGCAAGAGAGGAAGAAAAGAATAAGAGAAACGTAACAATAAGAGGGCATTAGTAAGTCCTTACCTATCAATTCCTCTAAATGTAAATACATTGAATTCTCCAGTCAAAAGATAAGAAGTATATGGATGGATAAAACAAACAAACAAACAAACAAAAAACAACAACAAAAAAACCAAGACCCCCTTATATGCTGCTTACAAGAGACTCACTTTAGCTTTAAGGGTACATATAGGCTCAAAGGGCAAAGACAGAAGAAACTTATCCATGCAAGCACAAACCAAAAGAGAGTAGAGGTAGTTATACTTATGTCAGATAACATAGACTTTAAGCCAAAGATCGTAACAAAAAACAAAGAAGGTCAATATATCATGATGAAAAAGCTCAATTCATCAAGAAAATATAACAGTCATGTACGTATGTGCAGCCAACATTGGAGCACTTGGAGCATCTAAATATGTTAAGCAAATGCTAACAGATCTGAAGGGAGAAATAAGCGATACAATAATAGTGGGGGACGTCAGTACCCCACCTTCAACAATGGATAGCTCATCCAGACAAAAACAAAAATCATTCATTCAAGACCCAAGCTTCAGATACTCCTTTCCTGAAGCAAGTATATGCTGTTTCCCAGACAGAAATATACTTGACAATATTCCAGGTCGTAGGGGGCACTGTTAACTCTCCTTTGCTCACTCTCAACCCCAGAATCTCAACTACAATTGTTGGTGGGCTCCACATGACCCCGGGGTTGTAACTCAACCAAACAATGCTCTAGAGGGTTTTAAACTTATACTTTTGAACAGGAAACATTGACACTTGTGAGTCAAAAAATATATGAAGGATCTTAAATATTGAATCTAAGCAACTTATAGAGAAAATATATTAAAATATTAGAGTCTTTCTATCTTAGTTAGATGAGTTATGATTGAGAAGGCTGTGTCAGACATTTCTCCCCCTCTTCCTGAGCCTGCATCCTCTTGTACCGTCATACTGCTCTACATTATACAATGGTGCATTTCTTGGGTGATGTCTTAGGAAATTTACTATTACTTAGACTCTATAATTTTTAATTTCACACTTAAAGGACAAAGACGTGGGCAACTATTCTTGTGTAGGTTTAGCTCTTCCATCTCCTTCTCAACTATGCACAGATCCATGTGTGATGTGGGTGATATTTTTGAGATATTAACCCAGTACTGTTTTATTCCTGCAGTACACTGGTTCCAGTATCTTGAAGTGACCACTCACCTACCCTCCCATTGAGTCCAACGCATTCATTGATTTCCAGAGAGGAAAGAGCCCATCCAAAAGTGCAGAGACAGTCTTCTAAGAGGATGAACTTTGCTGTTTGCCATAGGCAGGATTTTGTGTACCATATCCAAGCCTGTGCATTTTAGATCACAGAAACACTCCATAAATCCTCCATCATTCTTAGCAAGCTTCACACTGACAACAGAATAGAAAGTAACAGTAATAGTCCCTGGAATGGGACGATTTGAGCCCCACGTATAACTGATTCCCTTTGTTGTACAGCAGAAACTAACACAACATTGTAAATCAACTATACTTCAATGAAAATTAATTTACAAAAAGAAAATTACTAACAAAGAAAGAGGGAAGGACTACTTGTTGGTTCTGTTTATTCATAATACCTACCTGGTCTTTTCAATCTTTAAAAAAAAAAAAAAAAGGACCAAAGGATAGATTGTTAGGGGAGAATAGAGGAAGAATAGAGAAAGATACAGAGAGATGACACAGAAGGGAGAAGGAGAAAAAACAGTCACATTCATATGTGAGACATGCCAGCTGGTTCTGACAACTGGTCTCCATGGAGGGCTCTGCAAAGGACGCTTAACACAAATGTCTGTGACTCACAGTACCTTTGACTGTCATCTCTTCCATACCTCAAAGGCTGTTTTACTTGTCATTTCATATCATCGATTCATATAGTATGATTCACTGTCAACTGCCATTCATTGCAACTACTTTGGAATGACTCTTTTCCCTGCAAGTCTCTTTCCCATAAACTCAAACATATTATCCTGTTTCCCCAGATGTGTTAGTCTGTGTTTTCCCAAATTCTACCCAATTATATTTTCCTTGCATTTCTTCCCACAGACTAACGATTACAAACTCTCGCTATGCAAGAGTTGCTGGTAATATCTTTGATAAGCCATATACATACTCCATTAGTCAGTGGGTATTACACTACAAGTGACAGATAACTTCAGCTCAGTCAAGCCTAAAAAGGACTTTAGTTGCTCACACAACAAAGAAGGTCAGGGGTATAGCTGGGGACAAATGGACAGCCACAGCTCTGTCTTTCTCTGCTTTGCTTCTCTGCTTGTGGATTTCACTCTCTTACTACCAAAGGGCTTTTTGCCATGCGGGGAACATGAAGAAAGCAGTTCTGTTACATACTCACAGGTTTTCGAGCAGAGGGGAAAAGGATCTTTAAATAACCTCCAACCAAAGTGAAAAATTCTGGCGATGGGTTTTAATTGGCTTAGCCTGGGTCCTGGACATGAGGGAATCAGGCACTGGGGAGGGAAGGAAGGATGATTAGGCTGGAAACTCACAGATGGAAGGGAAGAGGAGAGTGTCGTCAGCTAAAGAGGAGGGAAGAAGGAGTGATATGCAGACAAAAATAATACATGAATGCTATACTAACAATTGTAGTCCAGATCCATAACCGTACAGAACCTATAACAATGAAATAAACATCCACAGAATTAGGGAAAATATTTGCAAAATCTATATCTGACAAGGGTCTAGTATCCAGAATACACACAAAAATCTTATAACCGAAAATAAAAAGAAACAGAACCCAATTGAAAAATGGGCAAATGACTGAAATAGAGGTTTCTCCAAAGAAAATATACGACTGGCCAATAAGTACACAAAAAGATGCTCAATATCATTAATCACTAGGGAAATGTAACCAAAACTGCAATGAGATACCACTCATGAGATACCACTCATGAGATAGCACAAGGAAATAACCACAAGCAAAAAAATAATAAGTGCTGATGAAGAAGTGGAGAAATTGGAATCTTCATACACTCATGATGGGAATGTAAAATAGTATAGTTGCTGTGCCAGACAGTTGGGCAATTTTTCAAAAAGTTAAACAGAGTGTTACCAGGTGACCTAGCAATTCTACTCCTAGGTATATACCCAAGAGTAGTGAAAACATATGTCCACGCAAAAACGAATACACAAATGTTCATAGCAGCATTATTCTTAATAGCCAAAAAAATGGAAGCAAACCAAATGTCCACCAACCAATGAAGGGATAAATAAATGCGGTATATCCAACATAATGGAATACGATTCAGCCGTAAAATGGTTGAAGTGTTGATACACGCTACAACAAGGATGAGTCTTGAAAACATGCTAAATAAAAGATGACAGACACAAAAGGCCACATATTGTTTGGTTTCGTTCATATGAGATGTCCAGAATAGGCAAATCCATAAAGAAAGAGAAGCAATTACTAGTTGCCAGAGGCCTTCTTTTTGAGATGATAACAGTGTTCTAGAATTAGATACTGGTGATGGTTATGTAACCTTGTGAATACATTAAAAACTATGGAAGCAATTCATGTTAAAATAGTTAATTGAATAGCTTATGAATTAATATTAACAAAAAGGTTAAGTGTATATGAAGTAATTCACATTAAAATGTGAATTTTAGGGTGCTTGTATCTTTTCAAATTAGTGTTTTCATTTTTTTTCTGGCTATACTGATATACTCAGGAGTGGAATTGCTGGATCTATGGTAGTTCTATTTTTAGTTTTTAGAGGAACCTCCGTATTGTTTTCTACAGTTGCTGCACCAGCTTACATTCCCACCAACAGTTTACAAGGGTTCCCTTTTCTCTACAGCCTCACCAACATTTGTTATTTGTAGGCTTTTTGATGATGACCATTCTGACAGGTGTGAAGTGGTATCTCATGGTTTTGATTTGCATTTCTCTGATGATTAGCAATGTTGAGCATCTTTTCACGTGCCTGTCATCCATATGACTTCTTTGGAACAATGTCTGTTCAGGTCTTCTGCTCATTTTTTAAAATTAATTAATTAATTAATTTACTTTTGGCTGCGTTGGGTCTTTGTTGTGGTGCACGGGCTTCTCATTGCAGTGGCTTCTCTTGTTGCGGAGCACGGGCTCTAGGCACACGTGTTTCAGTAGTTGTGGCACGTGGGCTCAGTAGTTGTGGCTCACGGGCTTAGTTGCTCCACGGCATGTAGGATCTTCCCGGACGAGGGCTCGAACCCGTGTCCCCTGCATTGGCAGGCAGATTCTTAACCACTGCACCACCAGGGAAGGCCCTTCTGCTCATTTTTTAAATCAGTTTGTTTATGTTTTTGATATTGAGTTGTATGAGATGTTTATATGTTTTAGATATTGACCCCTTGTGGTCATATCATTTGTAAATATTTTTTACCTTTCAGTAGGTTGCCTTTTTGTTTTGTCGATAGTTTCCTTTGCTGTGCAAAAGCTTTTAAGTTTAATTACATCCCATTGTTTATTTTTGCTTTTATTTCTTTTGCCTTAGGAGACAGATCCAAAAATAAACATTGCTACGAATCATATCAAAGAGTGTTCTGCCTATTTTTCTTCTAGGATTTTTATGATTTCAGCTTTTACATTTAGGTCTTTCATTCATTTTGAGTTTATTTTTGTATATATATATATATATATATATATGGTATAATGTATATTAGTCATAGAAAAGGATGAAATTCTGCAATTGGCAGCAACATGGATGGACCTATGAATATTATGCTTAGTGGAATAAGTCAGACAGAGAAACATAAATACTGCATGATATCACTTATATGTGGAATCCAAAAAATAAAACAAACCAATGTATATAGCGAAATAGAAATAGACTCACAGAGATAGAAAACAAATTGGTGGTTACCAGTGGGGTAAGGGAAGCTGTAGGGGCCAGATAGGGGTATGGGACTAAGAGATACAAACTATTGTGTATAAAATAGATAAGCAGCAAGGATAGATTGTACAGCACAGGGAATTATAGCCATTATTTTATAATAACTTTTAATGGAGTGTAATCTATACAAATACTGGATCACTATATTGTACACCTGAAACTAATACACTGTTGTAAATCAACTATACTTCAATAAAAATAAATAAATAAAATTAATTTACTTTAAAATTGTATACTTATATGAATTAATACCAACAAAAACTAATTAAACAAGTTTTTTGGTCAATTATGACTATCATTTAATTAGGTGTTTATTAGACATGATATTTTTGTGTCTTTCGCAATTTGAATGAAAATTTTAAGTCCCAATACCAAATGATTTTGTTAAATGTACATGTATTAATTGCTTCTTTTTCCTACAAAGAATCAGAAAGAGCCTCTAAGAGCTCTTGTCTTTATATACATGTGTGTAATATATATAATATATATATTACATGTGTATACACATTTATACATATGTGTTATATATATATGTATTTTTCCCCCTTCTTGAATTTATATTTAACCCACCCTGGAAGGATTCTTGTCAACACTTAAACTCACTTAAGGAATTTTAAAAGATTCCTTAATCACCTATGGTCATGAACTCCAGGGTAATTTTTCAAGCTGTAATAGCAGTATTATTCCACCAAAAAGGCTTGCCTTATAATCCTGTTAATAGATTTGCAAAGAGAGGCTCAAATATTTTGCATCATCCAGCATGCTACTAGTAGAGAGGAAATGAGAAATTGTAAGTCCTAGGGATTGGGCAGAATAGTCAGGGCTGTTATGCATTGTTCCTGCCTGAAACCAAGAGATACTTAAATATAAGAGGGAAGGAGGAAGAAAGAAGAAAGAACCTCTTGGAAATACTGTTGTATAAATTCCTTTTGATCAGAAAATAAGCCATCATCGAGGCAGGGGTCCAGTTTAACTACATATTTCTTAAAAGCTCAAACTACAATTGCCTTACTCATTTAGAAGAAATTTAATAATCAACATGTAAGTATTAAATTATCAAAATGACCATTTATATTATTTAACCTGGCGCTTCTAGCGTACAAAAGCAGTGATGAGCATTATTTATGTATTTTGCCATGTTTACTGTTGAAGGAGATGGTGGACAGAAATAGCACTGGTCTTGGACTCAGAAACTTAAGGTTGAAGTCTAAGTCCATCATGGGCTAACTATATAATCTTTAGTCACTGAATCTATTTGAGTCTCAATTTTCCTATCTATGCAGAATGGGTGGCCCCATCCTTGCAGATCTAGCTCCTTATCATTTAGGTCTCAGGCTAAAATGTCCCTGCTCTGAGATCCTTCCTTGACCACCCCATCTGAGGTATCTGCCCAGGCTCTCTATCTCACAGCACCTATGCGTCCCTTGCATTTAAGTAGCACCTATGGCTCTTCCATCTTATTTCCTTATTTAATTACTTATTATGTATTCATTCTTTCATTGACTGCCACCCCTGGTAGAATACAAGTTTCCTAAGAGAAAAGAACCTACCTACCTCGTTTGCTAGTGCATTGCCAGCGCCTGGCACAAAATAGGCACTCAATACATAGTTGATGGATGAATGAATGGCTAGGAAAAAGACTCATACTAGCAGCCCTGCCAGCATTCAAACGCTCTCGTGAGGATCAGAGAGAGGAAATGGATGTGACCATAGTTTTTGAACGTACACACTCTGCACATGGAAGATTTTATTACTCTGATGTTAGTTTTCCTTAAAGGTTAATCACAATGTCTACCTATAAGAAGATGAATTATTTTCCTATCTAATCAGTTCTACACATGGAAAGTAAGATAGCCCTCCAATTTTCTGAGGCAATTTCACTTAGAAAAAATTAAAACAAAATGAAATTCACAAGTACAATTGCGGCAGGGTCTGTGTCTTTCTGAATTACAGTTTCTTAGCAAGAGTTAGTCTAGACATCTTCATTTGTAGTCAATGGAACTTCAGGAACTGAGTGTTTTCCCACAGCATTCCATAAGAGGTCACCAATAAAAGGGAAGGCAAAAATATAGCATGCCTGTATGTGTGAATGTGAGTCCTGGATGCTTCCTCTCTTGGGCTGACTGTTTTACTCAACTGGTCAAGTGATGACAAAGTAGGTGGTCAGTCACAGACCTAACCTGATGATGCAACTCTGGCTTCTGCTGTCTTTTTCAAAGTTGACAACACAAAGTCCCACCTCTTTTCCTCATGATTTATAGAAGGCCATAGGATAAATAGCAGGCTGGAGGCTTGCTCAACATGTCAGTGCCTTAGTATGAATTCTTTAGCCACTGAGTCACTTGTTTCTCCTAATGGGGCTTGATGATATGGAACAGTTTGAGACGTCAGTGTGGAATCTTCTAAATCTACAGAGCTTCCTGAATATTGTGAAGATATAGTGGTTAAGCCTATAAGCTTTGGAGTCAGCCAGACCTGGGTCAGATACTCAGCTCCTTCACCTATGAGTTCTGTAACTTTGGTGAGTTCCTTACTTCTCTGAGTCGCAGCTTCCTCAGCTTCGAATGGGATGATAATGTCAACTAGCTTGTAGAACTGTTGTTAGGATTAACAGAGAAAATGCATACAAAGCCCTTCACACAGCGCCTGGAACATCAACTGTGCCTCATTAGTGTTAGCTGTTATATTACAAGTAAGCAAAAAACGCAGATTGAGAGCAAAAACGAAACTCTTGTAAAGTATAAAATCCAGGATCCAGGATGCGTGCAGGAATGGGAGTTGCTCCTTGATGGAAAGTTAGTCTCTAAAAATCCTTCTTCGGTTGAGAATTTTTCTCAGGTGTATGGGTTTAATGCTTTGTTGAGTAAACAGTAATTAGATATGTAATTTTCATTTCCGTTATGTGCAGAATAGATATTAATGTATATTTTTAAAATTTATAAAGTGATAAGGGCCACTGAAATCAGTTCTTTAGCTCTGGGTCTCTCCTCGGATAAGTCACTTAGCTTTCACAAGCTTCAGTTTACTATTTGTGATACGTAAGGATAAGACTAGATCATTGGTTCCCAGAATGAATTTTCCAGAACATTAGAACTGTTAGATATAAGTAGTGTTTAAAGGTAAAATTATGTTTGGAAAGCCTCAGGTAGCAGGTGTCTTTAGCATAGGACTTCCCAGATGCGTTGGGCTCTAATTTACCCAGGGGAATGTGGTTTTCTATATTTCTTAAACATAATTGATGGGAGGTTTTTTTTTTTCATCATTGAGCATCTTGTGAGACAAGAGTTCTGAGAAATATTTTATGAAATACAAGGCTAGATAACACCCAAGATCCTTTCCAGCTCTAAATTCTAAACCTCTGATTCACTTTTTCCTTCTCCAGGCCCAGACTGGACTTGGCCTGAACCATGCCAATGGCATTCTTCTCCATGCATTTTCACCAAGCTGCCAGACATTTCCTTAACCATCCTGCCCTTCCATTCCTTGCTTCAGAGCTCGTCAATCATCATGACTGGTATGTTGTATCAGGAAAAATGATGCAAGTATTACCTACTTAGAAAGTCTCCTTGCCACACGTCTAACTTCTAAATCCAATCTCTCCTTAAAAGTACAGTTGAGAGTTCCTCCTGGATGCAGACTTTTTCTTCCATGAATCTAGAATTATTTTTGTTCCAAATTCTTACAGCATTTCCTTTTTTTATTTTAACATCTTTATTGGAGTAGAATTGTTTTACAATGGTGTGTTAGTTTCTGCAGTGAATCAGCTATACATATACATATATCCCCACATCTCCTCCCTCTTGCGTCTCCCTCCCTATCCCACCCCTCTAGGTGGTCACAAAGCACTGAGCTAATCTCCCTGTGCTATGCGGCTGCTTCCCACTAGCTATCTATTTTACATTCGGTAGTATATATAAGTCCATGCCACTCTCTCACTTTGTCCCAGCTTACCCTTCCCACTCTGCATGTCCTCAAGTCCACTCTCTAGTAGGTCTGCGTCTTTATTCCCGTCCTGCCCCTAGGTTCTTCAGAACCCTTTTTTTTTTTAGATTCCATATATATGTGTTAGCATACGGTACTTGTTTTCCTCTTTCTGACTTACTTCACTGTGTATGACAGACTCTAGGTCCATCCACCTCACTACAAATAACTCAATTTCCTTTCTTGTTATGGCTGAGTAATATTCCATTGTAGATATGTGCCACATCTTCTTTATCCATTCCTCTGTCGATGGGCACTTAGGTTGCTTCCATGTCCTGGCTGTTGTAAATAGAGCTGCAATGAACATTGTGGTACATGACTCTTTTTGAATTATGGTTTTCTCAGGGTAGATGCCCAGTAGTGCGATTGCTGGGTCATATGGTAGTTCTACTTTTATTTTTTTAAGCTTCTATCTAAACAAGAATTTCCTCCACAGGCAAAGCTTGGCATTTGGGGAGGGAATAAGTTCCCTTTTGTTCAACTGTCCCACACAGTAGAGATCTTTAGCATCAAGAGCCCCTGCCCACTCATCCTAAAGCACCTTCCAGTCACAGTGGCAGCCCAGGTCATCCTAATTTCCAAATGCCCTCTAGGAAGGTCTGGCAGGCTGCTTGCTCTTGGGAACCATTACATCCATTTGTCAATCAGCATCTGTTTGTCAATCAGCACTTATTATCTTTGACCCCTACTAGATCATAAGTCCCTAAAGGGCAGGGATTAAGTCCTTTGAGTATCCTAAAGTGTCACTCACACAGAGCTTCCTCTACAATCAAAATTCAAAGCTGGGCGAACTATAATATCCCAAGATGGTATACTAGAAAAAGCACTGGATTTATAGTTACTCGACCTCCTTGATTCATCATCTATAAAATGGGAGCATCATAGGGTAACACCTGCCCAGAACCTTCCACAACCTGGCACAGACTCTATGCGAGGCACATGCTAGGTTCCTTCAGTTCCTTCCTTCTCTCCCCTTTTCCTTTATGTCCTTTCACATCATATAAACAAATATTCTTTTTAAGCACTAAGCTGGGAAGAGAGGCAAAGGGACCACTCAAGCCCCATTCATATATCAGTCACTGGACCCAAATAGTCAATTCCAAGTCATTTTTCCATAGTACAGGGTATGGTACCACCAGATGTTGCTGAGAATTTCTTTCTCCTAAACTACATTAGTTATGTAAGTTGCTTCTGTTCAGAAAGCTAAAATCCTTACACCATTGGGTGAGGCAAAGTGTTGCTCAGGACTGTGAATAAACATCAGTTCCCATGAGAAGAACGTGTGTTACTCGTATGAGTCACAGGCGCTATGGGGGAAACTGACCTGAAAGAGAAGGAAAGCCACACGTCTATGATACATTTTTGGGGAAACTCGGTAGGTTAGGATGCGTGATGCCCATGGCCAGAAATTGTCTGACAACACTCATCACAGATGAGGACCCCCTTCTTGTACACTCAGTGACCACAACTGATCTAGATTCCACAGAGTCAAAGGAAGTGGCTTTGGACACAATTCCCATGACCTGAAATCTCAGATTTCTAAAGAGGTGGATGGGGCGGGCATGGTGCTGGGGGGATTACTGTCAGCTGTGCACTCACACAAGAGTCAAGGCGAGGTGAGGCCTACACTCCTACACTCCTGCGTCCCAGGGAACAGTTTTCCTGGGCACCAGTGCTGGACTTTCTGATATGACATGTAGCTGGGAGGAGTGCACATACAATAGTCTCCTTAATTGTCATAATAACTCAGAGAGGAAATGATTATTATCTCCATACTACAGATGAGGAAAATTATAGCTCGTAGAAGTCATGTAACTTGTACAAGGTCATAATGCCAATATGGAGAGACTGGAAATACCCTTGCTTATTCTGTTTCGTGCTCTTTCTACATCCTGTTAATGATAAAAATGGTCCCTACAGGAATCCTTAGAAAACTTACAAGTAGATTGTAAATTTAGAACACAGAAATGAAAATGAAGAACCAGTGTTTTTGCCATAAATAGATTCTGCTAAGATGTTTCCAGAATTTAATTGGAGTGACTCCAACTTTTACCCTGACACAAAATAACTGTTTAGTTAAATTCCCAAACCTTATTGGAGGCACCCAGCTGCTAGAAATCAGTAACCCAGTGAACTAAGGGCTAAATAAATATACCCTTAGTTCTCATCAACATTGAGAAAATGTTGAAATGACAGTAGAAATTGAAAGCAGCACTTGTAATAAACTCTCCCAAGAGCGTATTTTGCCTCTCTCCACTTTATCAGGAGCCCTGGTCTGGGAGTTAGGTAAAGTAAATTTTGCCTCCAAGATAGCATTCAAGTTCATCTCCACATATCACTCCTTCCTTTGGATTAAATTGACTTCTTACTGAACTACAGCCAATAATAGACCTGTGAGTAGTAAATTCTCTCAGGCTTTGTCCAAAAATGTCTCTATTTCACCTGCACTGTTAAATTATAATATCATAGTGTGTAGAATTCTAAAATGATGGGTTTTTTGCCTCCACGCTTTGAAGATATTTTCTCATTAATTTGTCTCATTGTGCTGTTGAGAACCCTTCTGCTGGTCTAATTTTTGTTCCTTTCAAAAGAATCTGTCTTTTCCTTCTGATTGTTATTAGAATTTTTCTCTTTGGTAATTCTAAAGTTTTGATATAATTTGTGGATGTGTGCATATATTTTTTTTCAACTTTGGGTTTACTTCTTCAAGCTGTGGCCCTTCAATCCTAGATTTATGTATTCCTTCAATCCTGGGAAATTATCAATCATAGCCTCTTCAAATTTGCTCCTATCTGACTCTCTAGTTTATTTCTTTTGAGAATTGCTACTAAAGAAATGTTGAATCCTCTCTTTTCCATAACTCTTAACATCTTATTTCTTCATCTTTTTGTGCCACTTCATCGGTGATTTCTCCTGCTCTGTCCTTCAATTCACTCATTCTCTCTACAGTCTCTACCATTTCAACTGTCTATTAAGGGCTTCAGTTCAATGACCATACTTTTCATTTCTAGTACTATACACATACTTTATTTTTTAGTGTCTGGTTTTTAAATATATTTGTATTCCTTCCTTTATTTCTTTAGTAACACTCACTAGATTTATTAATAATCATGTGTATAACCTATGTCCCTTAGCCTGCTTTGGCCAGACTGTAGGTTGGCTGCATGTGGGGAGCTGTGTGAGATATAGTGGGTCATGGTGGACTCTAAAGGTCAAGGTAAGATATTTTAAGTGGGGTTTTAGTAGCAGACTGGAACGACTAGATATGCACTTCAGATAAAGTTCCCTGACAGTAGTAGGTATGATGGCACTGGGGAGGCAGAGGTCAGATTCTGGGAGGCTTTTGTATTGTTCCGGAAAAGACATATCTCTGGCAGCTGTCAATGAGGCTAGCATGGTGAGAAAGATACTCTATGTCTCTCAGTTTGACCTTCCTCGAGAAAAAGAATCATTCAGCAACCTGTTTATAACAGTTCAACTATGACTAACTATCATAACTAAGTCATTTTTTTTATTTCTACAGGTTATATACGTTTCCAACTCTTTCTTTCTTTCTTTTCCTCCATAGCAATTTTTTTAATTTTTATTTTATATTGGAGTATAGTTGATTTACAATGTTGTGTTAGTTTCAGGTGCACAGCTAAGTGATTCAGTTATACATATTCATACATCTATTCTTTTTCAGATTCTTTTCTCAGAATATTACACTGTAATGTTACAGAGTATTGAGTAGAGTTCCCTGTGTTATGCAATAGGTCCTTGTTGATGATCTATTTTATAGATAGTAGTGTATTTATGTTAATACCAACCTCCTAATATATTCCTCCCCTGCACTTTTGTTTTGCTTTGACACAATTTTACATTAATTCTTGTTTCCTTTCTACAAAACCATTTCAAAGGCATTTTAATGATTGAGAACCTCAGGTTTTACGTGAAGTTACTCCTGTTGTGAATAAACAGGGAGTTCTTTATTCTGGAATTTTGCTTCTGTCTTTTCCTCCAGGCCAGTTCTACCTGGTGACAAGATACAATTTGAGGTGAAGTCCAACCAGTCCTCATTTGGCTGAAAAAATAAAAGAATTTTAGGCTGCCCTGTGGCCAATAGTGTTTGTGACCACAGCTGGCCATCAGGGAACATTTCCAGTATGTAGATCCTCAGGCGTTTCCCGGGTCCTCTTTCCCACTCAGTGTCCTGTTTATCTCCAGTCCACGCTGACTCAGGGCCGGCAGCCTTGAGGGATGGATACAGAGGTGATGATGCTACTCAGCTTGGCTTCTTGAGCCGGAGGCCAATTAGATATGCAACAGGCAACATGGATGTGAGTTTTGGCTGAGATGAGGCCCCGAATGAACTCTCGTGGGTTGAAGATTCCTAGTCAAGAGCAGTCCTTTTTGAGAATTGAGGTAATCTGTTTTTGGCAAAACAGTGTTTCTTTTTTTGAGAGTGAGAAGAAAAATGGTGTGGGAAAAGCTTTGGAAATCTCGCAAGACCTCTTGGACATGAACTACGTGTTACAAAACACATTTTTGACCAGTTGAGTGTTAACCAATCAAAACCAGACAGATTGTCTTTCTCGTGTTGGCTTCAAAATGCAACAGGGGAAGTGTCATTGCTGAATATGACTGGGAACTTGCTGAACTCAAGCGTTTGCAAAAGAGCGTCAGAGTCCATATAATGAGAGGACAGAGCTGGGTTTGCTGGTTCCTCTGTGCAGGATGTGATTGCAACCTCCTGGGAGAAAAAAAATGAACACTACCAAATCAAAAGCAGCTCCAACTGTCAGTGGAGGGTAGTCCAGAGGAAAATTTAGAAGAAGAAGGAGATTCATTTTAAACCATAATGAATTCTCTTTGTCATTGAAAACTTATCCAAAAAACATTTCATGACAACTTTGACAGGCAATGATCTGCTGGATATACAGACTGTTATTTTTTGCCCTCAAATCACTCTTAAAGTCTCCTTAGAGAAATAGACTTGTAAGTAGAAAATTACAGCATGTTGTGATTTTATAGACTTTGTGGAGCAAGGAGAAAAGTGCTGATTCTGGTGAACTTGGGAATGATCTCACAGAAATGTTGGTTTTGAAGTGGGTCTCAAAAGGTGTTCAGGCATCCCAGGAGAAGGAAATAGCATATACAAAGACTTGAAGTCATGAAGGAACATTGTGTCTACACAGTTAAAAAGGGAAAGCGTGTGCAAGTTGCAGGAGGTGTGTCTGGAGGCCTTAGGTCAGATTGGAATGGTTCCTTCATGGCATGATAAAGAGTTACTGGAGCCCATAAGGCGGTGCGATACTTGCTTAAATAAGAGTTTCAGTCTTCAGTTTACAACTTTAGTTGTTCAACAGACATATGTGCTTTATTTTCACATGAAAAACCTCACAATCTTAGGTTGCTAATGCCATTTAGGGGGACAAGAGCATTGCCCTCTGCATCTAACAGGATTAAGACTAGAACACATCACAGAAAGACACAAAGATTTAGAAAAACAGAGCAAGAAAGAAAGTCCAGTTCAGAGACATGGAGGATCATTTAAATACTCAGCTTATGTCTGAAAGGAGTTCCACGAAAAAGAATGAAAGAAATAGTAGGAAAGCAGCAGCATTAGAAAAGAATTTTACAGAAATGAGGAATAAGAAAGTCTTGAGATTGAAAATAGATACCAAACACCAAGAATAAAGATGGACTCACACCCATAAATATCAATATCATTATAACATATAAAATAAAATAAAACAGATAAAGGAAATAAAATCAGATAATGAGAAAATCTTAAAGCCTTTGAGACTGATAAAATAAATGATAAAATAGTTCCTAGAAAGGAATGAAAATTAGACAGCAGCCTTCTCAAAGATGTCTTCCAAGAGTAGAGGAAAAATAACCATTAAGCTTGGAGCTTATACCCAGCTAAACTATTATTGAAGAGTGGGAGGAAAATGATGGCATTTTCAAACTTGTAAAGATTGTGGAAGTTTACCATCCAAAGAGTCCCTCAAAAGAACTTCCAGGGAATATGCTTCTGAAAGAAGAAAAGCAAGGGTAGAGATACAGAATAAAATTTAACAAATAAGAGTGATCACATATTTTCTTAAATATTTATCTTTAAAAATTTTATGTTTATTATTTTTTCTTTGTTTTATTTTGTTGTTAATATCGATTTATTGTGATTATTATCTTTTAAATGAAAAATTACTAAATGAATTAATGGGTCTTGGAGATCTGGTAGCCCTAATTGATCTAATGTGGAGCATTCTATCCAACAAACATAGAATATGTGTTTTTTATCAGCAATACTTGAACTTTTAAATGACATAGTTTTAAACGAATGTTCCTCAGGATATTTCTTCTCCTGAACATGTGTTTTCTCCTATTTTTCACTCAAATTTACTCTCTATGATGTATATCTTCCATGTGTCTACTGAAGAGTCATCAAGGCCATTAGATGGTGTCTGCTGTGGCTGTGATTTGAGACTGATGTGTCTCCCGGGAGCTTCCCAACTTGACCAATGTCTTCCTCTTCAGCCTTTGAACAGTCATTAGTAGAAGATTTCGTCACCCAGATGTGAATTGAAATTAAACTTGTGGCCTTGAGTTCTGAGGCGCTCACATTAGTTTTTGGAAGAAGAAAGTTTCTATCTAGGACCATGCCTACTTTTGGAGTAAGATTCACAAGTCAGAGAGCAAGATTCTTTGTGCTCTTTGGAAATCTTCCTGAGAGATAGTGCAAGGAATGTAGTGTAATAACCCCAAAGATGATGGATATTCACCAGTGCCCCTTAATGTCATCACTACCCGGAGTACATTAGCCTTTTATGGTCTTTCCCAAAGAGAACATAATTAAGTTATCATAATGGGTCAGGGTAGTGTCTTCTGACTCAAGCCCATCACTCCAGAAGCTGGGATGCTTCCTGTTTTTACTTTCCCAGTGACATAGAAAAATGAATATGCTGCCCTTTGTGAGTGACAGTGACCGTACGGTCTTACGCTAGGCTGGCCATTCACTGTGCTGTGATAAGAAGTTTCCATGGAGCCATAACAACCACTTGCAACCTCACACTCCTTCACAATTTACCAAGCCCTTCCCTAAACTGATTTCACGTGCTATAACCCAAAACCTGACGACGTAGGCAAGAGAGGTATTATTATCGCTATTTGAGGAATTTGAAATTAAGAGAAATAAAGGCCTCTGAGGTACATTGCAAGCTGGCTTCTTGAGGGTAGAGTACAGTGTCCACTGCTGTCCAGGAACATATTCCATTCTACCAGGTGGGCTTGATCACACCTGTCTATACTCAGATCATGTATTGGGCTAAGAGCACATACTCTGGGGCCAGACTGCTTAGTCTCAAATTCTAACTCCAGCAAATAGTCTAAGGTGTGTGGCCTTGGGCAAGTCTCTTAACCTCTCTGAACCTCAGTTTCTTCAACAGTAAAATGAGGACTTTTTCTCATTTTACTGAAAATGAGAAACCTTCAAAAGTTACTTACACAAGGTTACTTAAGGTTTCTTACAGAAACCTCCTAAGGTTTCTGCAGGGTTCATGAGGTTAATAGTACATTCAAAGTGCATGCCCGGCAAGTAACAAGGGCTCTATAGGTGTTTGCTGTTGTGAGGTTATCATCAGTAGTAGTAGAGTGACGTTAGTGGTGCTGTTATTAGAGCATCAGGGCTGTTAGGCTCAGGCAATGAGCTCCGTGTTTAGGCGCTGTGACCTAAACTCCTCAAACATGTCCTGATAGACGGTGAGCTTAAAGGGAAACAACTGCTCTGTTGATGACACTGAGAAGCTCGTGTAGCAAAATCACTAAATAAAGGTGGGTTTTTCGTAGATCGAGGGGTTAGACAGGCACACAGGGTCGTCCCAGAGTGGCCACGTTCTCAGACTCTAAGTTCGCCACTGCAGTCAGGGTGATTTTTCTCCGCATTAGGTCTTTTATTCATCTTACTAATCTCGTCCCTCCCTCCTTCCACGTGCCTTGGTGTCCCCCCAGCCCCAGCCATTTTGGATTCGTAGTGGAAAGACTGAACTCAAGTACCTGAAGCTGAGAGCCCCGCCCTGCTGATGAAGGGAGTCAAAGATCAAGCCACTGTGGCCTGTATAGGCTCCCTGTCTTTCCATCACCTGGGTCATTTCAGTCCAGAACACTCTCTGATCCAAGTGCAAAACTCAAGGGTGCCACCATGTGCAGATTGAAGCCAACAGGAAACCCTGGATAGTTTGAACTTTCTCGATTGTCTGGGAAAGATTTTTATTGCCAAATGTCCCTTTCTGATCTTCCCTTGTCTCCACTCCCTTCTGTAACCTGAAAGTTCCCTCCTCTGCTCTTATAGGCTACCTGCATCCTCCAGCCGGAGTCAGTTTTTGCCACTGGCCTGCAATTAGACGGACGCAGATCCTTCACTTCTTGGGTTCTGTGAATAATTCTTGTGGTTTCTCATCAGAACTACCTGCCCTCCAGGCACCTCCCTCCATAACCTCATTCTGTTCCTCTTTTAAGAATCCTAACTCTTTGTTCTCTCTCCAGCCAGTGCTCTTAGGCTCTGCTAACAGTCCCTGGGCTGCTGGCTTTCTGCATCTGACTTTCTCTGCCCTTCCTTAGAGAGTGCGTGCGCATCTCTGATCTTGGACTTTGGACCTGCATATCCTATCTGCTCCATTTTCTCACTTGTACTATTTTGCACGCCATTCCAGAGACGTACCTCCACCTGGCCTTGCAAAAGCAAAGCCTGATTCGGCGTCACCCGGTGTGTCACCGCACATCATCCTGACAATGCCGTCTGCTCCCACCATGAAAAGTCAATTTCCCCCTTCTCACGATATGCAAAATAACAGGAGGCCAAATTTACACTATTCAAGCAAAATTATTTGGTTGTCAAGGGGTTGTTTACCCATCAGTTTGTGGCGTGTTTGAGGACGTGTCATCCTTTGCTGTCCATGAAGTTCAGGTGTGCAGATAGCTCACCCCTCTCACTTTGTACATCAGCCAAGGGATGTACCATTGTTACCCAGAAACTGGGTTCACCTCTTGGTGGGTGTCGAGCCCATAGACACAGCCAAACCAAAGTGCTGGAGAAGGAAGGATTTATTACTTGCAGCAAGTAAGGAGGACGCTGGGTTTTTCCCCCAAAGCAGTGTCTACCCGAACAGCAAAATTGGGGAAATTTTAAGCTAAGGTCACATGCATATTCATGAAGGGGTTTGAGCAGAGGAGAATTCAGCATAGAATTGGGGCAAAGGTCGACAGAGTCCAAGCCTTAGTGGCTTGAAGTCTGGAGGGTCAACACCATCCTTCCGTCCTCCACTTGGATGGGGGTCTTAGTTCCTGCAGAACTCCAAGATATATTATTATGTGTATCCCTTGAGGGGGAACTAGAAATCTGCTTTATCTCTGCACTATTGTTTGACCGCCTTTTTTTCTGTTCCTGCACTCCTTTGTTCCCTTAAGATTGTTAATCACTGAGAACTGTTCCAGGGCAAGTACTGTGGCCAGGTTTAGATCACAAAATGTCTTAGGCCAAAATGGCTTCTTTTATGTCAAGAAAGCCATGCTTGGTTCCCTTTCTCCGGGGATGCCCTAACCTATCTGCTTACACCAATCCAGAGAGTTTTCAGTATAGCTCTCTAATATATCTGAAGATTATAACCACACATTCTCAAGCCTTAATTTCTAAGGAAAATATAATTGGTGACAGGCAAATTAAACGTAAGTACATTTCAATTAAACATCACATTTTGGGCTCATACTTCTTTAAAGTAAGTGTATTGGGGAAGAAATAGAAGCCTCATGATAGATATAGTATCATATGTGCTCTGATTTATAGCTAATGTGATATTTAGTTAGGTCTCCATTTCAAACCAGGGACTCAGATTTATGGAGAATCCTCTCTTTTCTCTCTACCTACATTTTGCCATCGAAATATTCTGCCGCTGCATCCCATCAGCCACTCCAGATTGCCTTACAGAAGTCCATGCTATAGCCATGTACATTGCAAAGACATGTACACACTGCTGTATTTAAAATGGATAACCAGCAAGGACCTACTGTATACCACAGGGAACTCTGCTCAATATTATGTAACAGCCTAAATGGGAAAAGGATTTGAAAAAGGATACATGTATATGTATCACTGAATCACTTTGCTGTACACCTGAAACTAATACAACATTGTTAATCAACTAGATTCTGATATAAGATAAAAAAGTTAAAAAAAAATCAACTTCATGGATAATGCTTGGTTTTTGCCAATTTGGCAAGGTCAAGGAGTTTATGGAAGTTCTGTAATGCCGATGTGCTCAGGAAACATCTTCATGTTCCAGTCTGCTCATATGGGAGGTACTTTCCTTTCTTTATATATTTTTATATCAGCCTATATATAAAATATGTGTGTATATATATATATATACACACACATACATATGTATATATATAGATATATTTTTTATATCAGCCTATATATAAAATATGTGTGTATATATATACATACATATGTATACATAGATATAGATAGACATAGATATAGATATAGGGTTTTTTTTTCTTCCAAGTCCTCTATCTCCAAAGGGCATTTATCTGTTCAGGGCATCTAGGCACACATCCTGATACCTCAGACCCTTCAGTTCCAGGACTCATTTCACAAGACTTTCAGATCCAAGACTGGGTCCACTGGTATTTGGGCATTACGATATGTATTTTTTGACTCTCAGTATTATCATTGCCTCTGGCAGGTTTATTCACACAGCTCTCAGATGCTGAGTGAAAGTTTACATAATTGAAACACTCAACAGCTTAACTAATAGAATAGAAAATTCACTGGAATGGTAACCATCCTCATCCCACTCAGGCAGGGATGTGATCGGCAGAACGAGGAAAAGATAACAGCCCCCAGTGGAGGCTGCTGCACAGACACCCTGATCTGAGAGCTGCCCTCCCATCCCCACGTGGGTACCACTGCCCAATGCTGATGCCCAAGGTCCTGCTGTGAAAGACCGAGGCCACATCCACATGTGCCTGACCAAGCACCCCCATCACAGCCACCTGAGCTGTTCTGAGCCTCTGGCATTTGCCGGCAAGGTGAGTACTAATCAACAATACGCTGCTCATGAGAAGAAAGGCAGAGATCCCCGTATACGACAGTGACACCCTCCTTAGAGCTTTAGCTGTGTGACTTTGGGCAAGTTAGTGACATGCTCTGTGCCTCATCTTCTCTTCTATAAAATGGGAATCATACTGTTATTTATTGAATCAATAATAGGGGGAATATTTATAATAATAGCATTCTTATGGAATGGAGCTATACAGTATGTATGGAATAAGCAATCGTAGGACTTAGAGTTAAATTCTCCAAGCCTCACTTTCTCATCTGCAGAATCATGATAATGATAACACTTATAGAATAGAGTTGTGTGGATTAAATGAGCTGATGTGTGTCAAGTATTTATTTGGTAAACAGTAAGTATTCAGTAAATATTAGCTACAGAATCTTTCTAATATTCTGGGCTTAAGGGGAACAAAATTGGATGGCAAGTAATGGATTCTCACTTGGAATCTTGATCATGGGTCATAATCAGAGTCCTTGAGCTGGTTGAGAAATATTCCCAATACAGTCAGAAGGAGAACTAACCTCTCCCCCTCCACTTCTTCCCGTGTGAAGTGGAGGATGGTAGAAGCTGGGAACCACGTCGTCGATGAGGAGAGACCACTCTATTTCAGGAAAACCCATCTCTGGCTTTTTTTTTTTTTTTTTTTCCAGGTGGGGCAGAGCTGTGAGCAAATTCTTCCTGGCTGAATGAAGGGAACACAGTCATAAGTTGGAGACACAGACCTATGAGGTGTGCAACTTCCTGTTTCCCTGGTGGCTACTTCAGAAGCATTCAGTTGGGAATTTTTATAGTTTCCACTTATTGTCACCCTCCATAGCTCACTGAAGGATGGATAGGGTGAGTCAGGGAGCTGGTCTGGGAGAGCCAGCTCCAGGAGGCTTACAGCCTGCCTGGCCTTCTCAGTAACTCACAGAGACCCATGACCTTTGTATCCTGACCCTGCCTCTGGAGAAGGAAATGTGGCACCTCAAATTCACAGACCCAAAGCAACCGAAAACCATAAGGTATTTCGTGCAGGTCAATGACTAAACCATTCAGGGAAAATGAATACCGATTTTTCTTACAAAAGTATCTCTTGGGATAGTATCCCACACTGATGGCTCAGCCCCAAGACGTAACTGTGTAATTAACTTGGTCTGGTTTTGACCTCTCCCGACTTCTCTGTGGTCTTTGCAGATACAGGCATAGGCGGCGTCTTGAGCATCCCCCCCGGGGGCTTCAAGCGCTCATCCGTCTTGGTCAGTTTCCTTTTTGTCTCATCAGGGTTCCTCAGTCCCTGCGGCATCCTCTATCCTCTTACTCTAGCTGCCCCTAAAATGTCTGGAGCATCAGGGTTTCATATTTGTTGTTTTTCACATTTTAACCTGGGCCAGTGGTTTTTAATCTTTTCTGGTTACAGACCACTTTAAAGAATCCAATAAATTCTATGGATTTTCTCACTGTAAAAATTCATGCTCTCACTCTGCAATGTGGCACATAATTTCAGGGGATCACAAGCCCACCGAAGCATCCCCATAACCTCCAGAGCATCCGTGTGGGAAAGGAGAAAATCAGCCCCTGACATCCAAGAACTGGTTCAGCACTTAAGAGCTGGTAGAGGCTTGCTGGCACTCACAGCTGGTCTGCATTATTCCCCCGGGGGGTGGGTCCCCAGCAGTCTCACCAATGGCAGCCAGCGTCAGTGTCAGGCAAGGTCAGTTTGAGAACTTGATAAAGTGAGACAAAGCCGGGCTGCTCCATACTTTTGTCTAAGCACAGACAAATCCAAGATCGCTATGTAAGTGACAAAACACTGCAAGTCCCCCTCTTGACAAAAATGAGTGACTTTACCAGTTACTTCTTTATCAAGCACAGTTTTATCCTTGTTTATCTTCCTTCTCTATAGATAAGATTTACATAGGGCTTCCCTGGTGGCGCAGTGGTTGAGAGTCTGCCTGCCGGTGCAGGGGACACGGGTTCGTGCTCCGGTCCGGGAAGATCCCACGTGCCGCGGAGCGGCTGGGCCCGGGAGCCATGGCCGCTGAGCCTGCGCGTCCGGAGCCTGTGCTCGGCAACGGGAGAGGCCACAACAGTGAGAGGCCCGCGTACCGCAAAAAAAAAAGATTTATGTAGATAATCATAGAATTGACCCTGACATTTTTTATATAGTTTTTGTATCTTTATTGCGATATAATTCATATGCCATACACTTCACCTATTTAAACTACACAATTCAATGGTTGTTGCATATTCAGAGTTGGTCAGCCATCACAACAATCAATTTTGGAACATTTTCAAATATGTTTCATGGGCAGGAGGGGATTTATGGATCTAAGTGATGTCACTCAGCAGGACAGCAGGGAATCTCTGGGTCAGAGAGCTCCAAAGGACAGCAAGGCTTGGGATTTTTTTATAGCCCTGAGGCTTATCTGTGCTGTCAGAGGTTGGGTGTAGTTTGGCAGGGTATACAAAGCAAGCAGGCTCTAAGTGGCTAAAATGATTTGAGCTATGTTTAATACAATTGAACGTGTAAATTTTTGAGTTTGACTCCAGTGGGTTTTGAGCTTATCAGTCTCAGCTTGCTGTGAAGAATAAACAATCTAGGGGCTCACATACAGAGGCCATCTCTGGCTCATTTATGTAACAGTTCTTCAGAGTATCACATTGTTCTTTGAGCAGGGCCGTGAGCAGATCAGAACTCCATAACACGTTCAGGCTGCAGTGAAAACCGTCTTTCCATGTGGGCTGTATGACCTCAAAGCACCTATGGCTTCAGTGGGATCTGGTGTAGAGTTTCTGGCAAGCCCTGATGGGAAAATCGCAGCATGCATCCCTGCGATGGTTCTGGCACAAGGCCATCTCATCTGCAGTAGAGAATTATACACTGTTTGGAAATTAGCTCCTGTTACTGGGATATCTTAGAGGGCAGAACAATAGGACATCACGTGATCAACTATGGAGCCAGAACGGCCCATCATGAGCTGGGTTAGATCCATTAGGCCCTAAGGCCAGGTGGGTTCATCAACAATTCACCTGACGTTAGGTGTGGCATGTCCAAGACCAGAACAAACAGGGATGGGAAGAGGGTGCAAGTAATTGCAGGGGCGCATGGCCCAGACCCCCATGTCAATCACCACTGCTGTATTGGAATCTCCTCTTCAGCAATTATGATTGGCAGAAGAGGAGGCAGGCCGAGTCTGGTTCACAGAAGGGTTGGCTAAGTATGTGGGTGCAAGGTGAAAATGGACTATATCCTGAAATACGGCCGGACTCAGGTGATGACCCTCAAGGTCAGTGGTGAAGGTGGATCCTCCTGATGGGCAGAGCTTGGGTAATGCACGCGGTCATTCATTTTGTGTGGAAAGAAAAGTGATCTGAGGTGAGACTATATACAGACTCATGGGCAGTAGTGAATGGTTTGGCTGTTGGTCATGGCCATGGAGAAACAGTTCAGCAGATCAGGAATAAGGAGGTCTGTGGAAGAGGCATGTGTGTCAGCCTATGGAGCGGGCACCATACATGAAGATTTTGTATCCCATTTTAATACCCGCCAGAAAGCAGCCACCACTAAAGAGCCTGTAGACAACTAGAGAGACAGAATGACCATAAGACTCAACAACAGCCACTTTCTGTCACTGGCCACCTCAGATCTGGTGCAATGAGCCCATGACCAGTGTATTCAGAAGGATCTCATGCATGGGTCCCACAGCCAGGCTCCCACCCAGCAAGTCTGATTAGCTACTGCTGCTGCCATACGTGCCAGCAATAGACACCAATGCTGAGCCATCGAATATGGTACCGTTTCTCAAATGCCTACTTGGTTGCAAGGTGATTACACTAGACCGTTTCCATCCTTGAAGGGGTAGAAAGACATCTTGATTGGATAAGCGGATATTCTGAGTACAGGTTGGTTCTTCTTGCTTGCAGGCTCCTATCCAAAGGCTTGCAGAGTATTTGACCCACCAACATGGGATTCCGTATAGCATTGCTTCAAACCAAGGGTGACAAAGGAGCTGTATCAGGATGTCACAGGACCTATGATCCTATGGCATATCACACTGCCGGAAGCTGCCAGCCTGAGAGAGCAATGGAATGATCAGCCTTAGCGCCACCTTGGAGATGATGCCATGTAGGAATGGGACACGCCCTCCATGTGAAGTGTACACACTAAATCCCACACTATGTTCTCACCCTGACAAGTAGAATACAAAGAGTCCAGGAAGCAAGAGATTGAAATAGGCAGTGTCTTGCTCACCATTATTCCCAAAGGTCCACTGGGGAAACTGAGCTTTCCATTCCTGAAACTTGAGGCTCTACGTAAGTAGAAATCCTGATTCCCAGACAAGGATCACAAGAAACATTGGAAGGACCCCATTCAACGCTGAGCGCTGTCTGAAGCCTGAGAACTTTAGGCTCCTTGTGTCAGGAGTCCGTCAGTTCAGAAAGGAATCACCTGACTTGCAGGTTTCATTGGCCCTGACATTTAGAAGGAGGTACGGTTGCTGTTATGCAATGAGGGCAAGAAAGGGCTGACCCCACGTGATCCAGCCATCTCTCGTTACTCTCAGACCGAATTTGGCAAGAAACAGAGAAGCAGCCGTGGTTGGAGAATGTCATGGTACTAAGGGCTCAGATCCCTCAGGGATGTGGGTCTGAGTCACTGACCAGTAAGCCACAAGACCAGCAGAGAAACCTGACCTAGGACAAGTGGGTAAATGAGTATTCAGAAAAGAGATGATCAAGTCCGCCTAGCTCGACCATCACATTTTCATGGAAAGGAAGTGAAGTTCAGAAAAAGTAAAAGATTTACGTTAAGCTACATGGTTAGTGATTTCAAAAGGGGCGGAATAGGACTCCAGTGTCATGACTCAGATCACTGAGTTTTTCTCTCCTGTCTTTGTGGGCTCTGACACTGTTTCCACTACTTACTTGCTGTGTGACCTTGAGCAAGTTCCTAAACCTCTCTGAGGTTCACTCTCCTCATCTGTAAAATGAGATCTAGTAGCTATCTCTCAGGGTGTTGGAAGACATAGATGAGCTGGTGCACTTGGAGACATTTGCAGAGTAAATAGCTTAACATATAATATCCAAGATACAGGACACCCTAAGTGTGGAGCTACTATTTTTAAATATGAAATGCCTTGATTTCTATCAGCTTTCCCTTCATAGAACTATCCTATCTCTTGCCCTTCTGCCTCCATACACAGAAGCTTTTATGGCAGGAGGTTCTATGGAGGAGAGAGAGAAATCAGAGAGGGGACTAGATACCTAGAAATTCCTACCTCTGGCTCCTCTGGGCGGCGAAGTTAGGGCAGGGTGAGGGAACATTCCAGGGTACAGGATGGGGATGTTGGTGGACATGGCTGGGTGTTCCAGTGGAGGTAAGCAATGCCCCCTCAGATACTGTGGGAAATTCACTGCATGTGCCTGCAAGTCCACGGGCCAGAGAGAATGCTTGCTGTTGGAGGAGGTGATTGAACACAGCCAAGTTTAAACTCCAGGTGAAGGGAATCATTAAGACGGAGTGAGGACACAGGCAAACGAGTCATGGCCACCTCCCAAATTACGGGCCGTAATGACCACCTCCACCCTGTTCCAGACACGTAATCCAAAAGAAGAAGCACGAGAAATAGGAAAACATATCATCTTGTACTCCAAAGCCATGCATGCTCTGCACCGGAAATCATTTGGGGGGCCTCTCAAAAATGTCGATCCCTAGCGGCCAGCAATTTGGATGGGCCAGGGCCCAGGAATTTTTCTGTTTGAGCAGCAGCCCAAGGGATTCTAACGCGAAGGACCTTTGAGGGGCCCTTTAACAAGCACTGATTTGCTATCTCCTAGACAGGCAGCAGCCAACATATAGGAAAACTTATGGAACCTGCATGTAAGAAGTAACTCCACATCCAGTGGAAAAGAGAAAGTCATCTGGTATTTCTCTGTATCTTCTCTCAGTCTCTCTCCATGCAGTGTCTCACTGGTGCGTCTCTCTGCACTTTTGCTCCATTCACTTCTTTGAAGATTGACTTCCTTTGCAAGGCTGTCAATTTCTGATCCACCGTAATTTTGCCTCTCATTGGTATTTCATTTGCTTGGTACTAATTCCACATGGTTTGAAGGTTGACTCCTTCACGCTAACTCACACAAGTGCGTGCTTTTTAACTATCACACAGACCGCCTCCCAGGTGGGGTTGTGCAACCAACTAGTGTGCAAATAAGTGGTAAACACAGAAACAGGTTCTCATCATTGACTGCTGGGAAACATAAAAGACCTAGGAAGGGACTTCCCTGGTGGCGCAGTGGTTGAGAGTCCGCCTGCCGATACAGGGAACGCGGGTTCGTGCCCCGGAACGGGAAGATCCCACATGCCGCGGAGCAGCTCGTCCCGTGAGCCATGGCCGCTGAGCCTGCGCGTCCGGAGCCTGTACTCCGCAACGGGCGAGGCTGCGGCAGTGAGAGGCCCGCGTAAGACCTAGGAAGAAGGAGTTTTTTTAGGTAAGATGAGCCTGGACGTCCTGCCGCCCTTCCCGGCCTTTAGAGGCAGCTGACATGCAATAAACGCTGCGGACACCAGGGGGCGATGTGTGACCACCGTTTCTCCCTGGGCTCCCTTCTTCCACACCTCAAAGCAGTTTTATTCCAAAAAAACAGGCCTCCACTTCGCTGGTTCTAAGTCATGGACCTCACTGACTCTCTTGACAGAACTTCCCCGGAGTGATAAAACTGAACTTCGTGACAAAAAAGTCCACAACAGCTGCAGTCTGAGTAATTCTTTTTTTTTAAACTTTTCATTTTACACTGGAGTATGGTTGATTCACAATGCTGTTAGTTTCGGGTGTACAGCAAAGTGGTTCAGTTAAACGTATACACGTATCTATTCTTTTTTCAAGTTACTTTCCCATTTAGGTTGTTACATAATACTGAGGCATTCTTAGTGGCAGGAAAATGTTTCCTTGGTTGCCCAGACAACTCGGAGAAGGGTATAAAGACAAAGAATCATAGATCGATCGTTACCCATCAATGGGCAAGGAAGGGGTGGCTGACCTTTGTCCCGAAGGTGCTGGGTCCTGTCTGGGACAGTCTATTATGTTTCTTTTCTGTCTCTCTCCTTCCTTTCACCTAGAAGTAAATCATTTCTGTTTTGAGAAATGAACAAGGCCATCAGAGATGAACTCTGAGTATGAGATGCCCACGCACAGGTGCTCCGACTCCCTGACCTCCTGGACGTTTGCACAGGATGTCTCCTTGCCCTCAGCATGGCCCCAGGAAAGCTAGTCATACTCGTGCCACTCCCCCCCCCCCCGCCACGGGCTCCCTTCCCCAGCGCCCTGGGTCTGGCAGCCCCCATCTCACCCTGACTGCCCATGACCTTGTTCTTCCCGCTCTCATCTCCTCTCCCTGGCCTTTGCTGCGACACCTCACCTGAAACCCCACCTGCCTCTCACCCACAGATCCAGCTCGCCCTGCACGTCCAGGGTCAAAAGACCCTCCTCCCTCTGAGTCTGTAGCCCTCTCCCCTCATCTGCTGTCCCCAGGGAGGCAGCCCAGTGAACTGGCGGATGCGTGAGCCCTGTCCCCACCCTGGCTGAGCACCCCACCTCGCTCTGTAAGACCAGGTAGGGAACCTTGGGCACTTGCCTTAATCTCTCTTACCTTCTGCTCTTCAAATTCCTTAATTTCCTCATCCGTGGGCTTCCTCTAGGGCACCCACGGTCGTCACCATGACCTGTGATTGTCACCACCACCTGTACCTGTCCTTTCCTTTGGGAGGGCAGGGTTGCCACATACTTCCGGCTGTACAGACTTCTCTTACATCCGTGTTGGAAAAGATTACCTGGATATGACTATAGGGGTCACAGCCCATTAGTTTAAACAGCCCAGGGAATAAGGGGAAGAGGACCTTGTCAAATGGTCTGGAGTGAGTGCACTAGAGAGAAAACACACCTCGTTTGATCCTTACAACCCATCTGCTAGATAGAGAGCAACCCCATTTTACAGATGAGGAAACAGAGGCCCACAGGAGGTTAAATAACTCACTCAGAGTCACCTGCACCTCCGGGGTGCAACTTAAACTCATAGCTGTGGTTCCAGAATTCACCCTCATCCTGTTGTAACTCGTGGTTCCTTGCAAATCTGCTCACACCCCGTTCCATGGAGGCACTGACCGAGGGCGTCCTGTTGACGCCTTCCAAAAAACGGAGCCACAGCTCTAAAAAGAGAAGGGAAATGATAAATACACGAGGACACTCTAGGAAATACTGGATTGGATCACTCCAGGGACGGGGCAAACAGAATCAGCAGAGAGGCTGAGAGCTGTCCCAGTCCGCTGGACTGGATGGCTCTATCCAGACTGTACGCAGGTGTGGTCAGCAGTGGGGCTACTGCCACCCTACACCCGCCTCCCCAACCCAGGCAGCCCAGGGAAGCTCTCCTGTTTGTATATAGTAAAAAACAAAGACAGTGTCTCTGGTTCCGATGAAGGGAAATCACAGTATCAGCAAGAGAGATGTTTCTCTAAATAAGTTATTTTTTTACTTCTTTTTTTAACCCAAGTATAGTTGATTTACAATGTTGTGTTAGTTTCAGGTGGACAGCAAAGTGATTCAGATATAGATATAGATATATAGATATAGATATATATACTCTTTTTCAGATTCTTTTCCCTTATAAGTTATTACAAAATATTGAGTATAATTCCCTGTGCTATACAGTAGGTCCTTGTTGGTCATCTATTTTATATTAAATAAGTTGCATTTCATAAAATTTAGAATCCCCAGGTGCATTTGAACTAAGACCCCCCCTCTCCAAAGATACTATTTTTTACCTAATGTTCAACCTTTCCATTACACTTTCCGACAGGGAAACATTTCCTATGCGTTGGGTCCACCTGTTCTTTTTCCATCAGCCAGAGGGCGGAGGTAGAGTTGGAGGTGGGCTTGGGGGCTCTTAACAGGGGAGGAGGAGTGGGTGTAATTCCTGATTCCACCACGGGGTGGCAGTAGCAGCTCAGAATGTAGGGGCTGAGACGTTTCAGTTTTGCCCCCTGAGAAGCCACTATTGAACGCCCTCCGGGTTGGCTGTGCCCCCCGGGGAGCTCTCCGAATGTGGGATGCGGGGAGTGTGCAGGGAGGGAGAAAAGTGGCAGTCAAATTTTAGAAATTGTGTCTGATGGCTGAATGTGCACTTCACCTTCTTTTCTCTCATCGACCTCGGGAGCTAGAGATGGCAGCAGGGGATCAGGAATTTTTCTCTTGCCATCGCGGTGCAACAGACCCTGCCTTTGGATCCTAAACTCCCAAAGACCAGCCTGTTCTCATTGTACTTGGGGCTTCCTTACTCCCAAAGTGATGGCTTCTAGACTGGGGATCACTGACTTACTCTGCCTTCTAAATGCTCTCCCAAAGCACACCCCCTACTTTACCTGCAGTTTCCCTTCAGTTCTGGTCCTCAGGACCAAGCCCAGGTTCCTTCATCGGGGGTCGTAGCCCTGAGTCTTTGCTCTTGTCAATCCCCTCCCTTCTCTGGCCAGACATGTCTGTTTCCTGCCCCCCAGCCGCGGGGTCCACTTTGCCGTCTCACACCAATTCCTATACCTTCCTCCACCACCTCTGCATCTTCTGAAAGACACCTACCCGTCCCAACCTTCGCTTGTATCCTTAGAGCCCTTCCCTGACGTCCAGAGTATTAACGTGCACTGCTTGCCTGGTGCCACCAGCAGCGTACAAGACTCCGCTCGCCTTGTTTTCACTGACGCTGGCAGCTCAGTCCCTCCTTGACACCCCGGGCCTCTGCTCTCACAACACGTCTCATTGTCTCCAGGAATTACTGCGTGCTTTTCTTTCTTCCCATCTGGACTGTGGGGTCCTTAAGACAAGAACTCATTACGTCCTTTTTGGACACACCAGTAGTAAGTACTCAATAAACACTGTCCTTGACTCTCTGGGGGGCTAGTTCTGGAAGTCCCGAGGCCTCTGCTTGTCTGTCCCGCTGTCCGGGGAGAAGTGCAAGGAAGCCAAGCCAGGCACTGAACCAATAGCCCCTGCGGGTTAGTATGTTGGACCAAGGGCCACTCTGAGGCAGCTGTTGGACACTGCGGGGTTAACATGCAGACACTGTGTGTGGTTCCAAGTAAAGAAAGCAGCGGGTGGCGTGGATGTCATGGAGCGGGGCAGAAGGGAGGGACTGGGTGGGAGGCGGCAAAGCTGAAATGCACAGGAAGGCACGGGAACGTGGGGGAGGTGTGGCTGAGCACTGCCTCTGCACCAGCATGTTAAAGTTTGGCCGTGGTTCAGGCCATCTCAAAGTGTCTCCATCATAAAAGCCCCCCACCCCGTTCCAAAGTTCCACACCCCCAGGCCACGCTCCCCTGGGTCTCGCTTGTCAGCCGCCTCTGGTCCAAGCTCCAGCCAGAGGGTGATATGGAGGCTCCAGGAGAATCCAACACGCTGCCCTGAGTGACCTAGACTGTAGGCCCCTCAGCCAGTCTGCTCTCCCCCGAAACCTCGGCCGCCGGCTCCCCACACCCCCATTCCTCTATCTCAGCCACA
This sequence comes from Monodon monoceros, assembly GCF_005190385.1. Taxonomy (NCBI): domain Eukaryota; kingdom Metazoa; phylum Chordata; class Mammalia; order Artiodactyla; family Monodontidae; genus Monodon; species Monodon monoceros. Next base: position 11,168,284 of record NW_021703776.1, on the reverse strand, counting down.
TCCAGGGCCGCAGACCCCTGTCCTGCCAGCGCCTGTGGTAGCATGTGTAGGGTGGTGCCCATGACAGTGACAGGAGGGCAGGCAGCGCGGGGGAGACTGCAGGTGACTGTTTCCAGCCGCTGAGATAACGGGGTCCTTGGCCCTCAGGGCATCCCTAGCCTTTCCTGCGGACGCTGCCAACAGCCAATCAGGTTTCCGCTGCGGTTTTGCATATGCGCACTTGGCCTGCAGGAGTGAGCCAAGGTTCGGAAAGATTATCAAGGTACCCTGGAACCTTGGTGAGCATTTTCCAGCCTTGCGTGTTGTAGGATCTGGGGTAAGTGGAGAGGCACGGATTACCCATCTCGTCCTCAGCAGCCTGTAGTGTACGTTCCTTTATCTTCTGATCCCGCTTGTCTGCCTCCTGGGGAGCTCAGGGACTGAGCTGCTGTAGCAGCTGGAGAGCTTGACTGGGTCTCAGTGCCGGAGCCCCTGCTCTTGTGACTCCACCTTGAATGAGTGTGCCTCATTTCTTGCCCATTTATCACCCATTTTTCCAGTAGCCACCAGGCACAGAGCAGCGTTTGTCTGCCTCTTCTGTATCTTGGGCTGAGTGTGAGAATCGTGATGGTATTACAGATACACAAGCTCAAAGAAAGAAAGAATGTGGCCAGCCTGCAGCCAAGAGGTAGGAGGACCTTGGCACAGAAGCAATGGTCCCATCTCCTGACCCCCCCGTCACTGGTCTTTCCATTCCCTTGCCCATAGCCACACGTTTTACTATAATTTTTAATGACATGGAAAAATGTTCATCATTGAATGTTACCTGTATAAGGAAGACCCAGAACTAGATCACAAAAAGTTGACAGCAGTGATTTCTGGGTGGTTGACACTTTTTTTTCTGATTTTTTTTTTCTGTTTTCCACAAAGAGTATGTATTCATTTTATAATAAGAAAATAAATGTTATTTGGAACAAAGAAATGCATCACCAAAAAGCCTGGGAGAAGACACACCAAAATATTGAGTGGCTGTCTTTGCACAGAACAGGGATATGTTTCTAATCATTAGACTTAACCACTGGGTCTTATTCTACAGAAGATAATTTATCTTAAATTCTAAATACTTGAAGCATCCAAAGAACAAAATTAGTGATAAAATAAGTGTGAAGAAATGATCCTCCGCTTTCAAAACTACTGCAAGCAACTAGCTGAGGATGAAGTTGGAATAGTGTTTGGTGAGGCTCCATGGGGATTGTCTCTGAGCTCTGATCTTGAGACCAGACAAAGAAGTATGGATCCTGCTGCCCTGCTGTGGCGGAGGGCAGAGACGGAAAGGGCAGCAGGGTGGATCTGGATTCTGTAAATGTATTTGTGTGTGTGTGTGCGTATACATGGTAATAAAATGTCTTTTTAAAAAGTCATACTTGGGGAATTCCCTGGCCATCCAGTGGTTGGGACTTGACACTTTCACTGCCGTGGGCCCGGGTGCAATCCCTGGTCAGGGAACTAAGATCCCCCAAGCCTCGTGGCATGACCAAAAGAAAACAAACAAATCAATAAATACAGTAAGGTGCGAACTTTCAAAGATGCTAACGTGCATTCACACGTCCAATCACATAAGTTGGTTCACGTGTCTGGCGTACATTGTCATGTACGTGCATCCTCTACAAGTGGTTGTGCTTTGTGTACTCTACTGTACAGGACTGTGTAGAATACCGTAGTACAGTGTCTTTATTTCAAGCCCAGGGTGTCCAGATTAAGTGTAAAAGCAGCAGTATATCGCCGATTGTGTTAGTTGGGTACCTAGGCTAACTTTGTTGGACCTACGGACGAATTGAACTTATGAACATGCTCTCGGAATGGAACTCGTTACAAGTCCGTAGAGGACTTGTAAATAAGTCATATTCTTTTGCTCTTCCAGGATTAAAAGATCTAAACTCTAGAGGGCTTCCCTGGTGGCGCAGTGGTTGAGAGTCCGCCTGCCGATGCAGGGGACACGGGTTCAAGCCCTGGTCTGGGAGGATCCCGCATGCCGCGGAGCGGCTGGGCCCGTGAGCCATGGCCGCTGAGCCTGCGCGTCCAGAGCCTGTGCTCCACAACGGGAGAGGCCGCGATAGTGAGAGGCCCGCGCACCGCGATGAAGAGTGGCCCCCGCTTGCCACAACTAGAGAAAACCCTCGCACAGAAACGAAGACCCAAGGCAGCCAAAATAAATAAATTAATTAATAAACTCCTATCCCCAACATCTTCTTTAAAAAGAAAAAAAAAAGATCTAAATTCTAGCACTACCGTTTACCAGGAACCTGTTACATCTCAGACGTTTGGGTAAAATACCAGCTTCAGTATTTGCTTCTGTGGACCTGTTGATTCCTCTGAGGTCGGTCTAGACGGAAATATCTTTTCAGTGTTCTGTTCTCAGTCTGAGAACTCTGACCCAGGTGCGCACGTCTGTTGGCTTTGTGAGTCAAGAGTTGGCAAGCAGTCAGGTTGGCTGGCGGGTAAAGGCGTAAATGCATCCCTTTGTAAGATCCCTGGCTCTGGGGACCTCCATCTTCCTGTACATTGTGGGTCTCCTTTCCTGCACTTCAGTCATGTGGAAGCATTGCCCGGGTGAGGGATAAACATGTGCGTTGAATGCTCGCTGGCTCCTCCACATGCCGGGCGTGTTTCTATCCGCCATCTGAAGCCCCCTCGGGGTGACTCTGGGTTAGACAGAAATAATTAAGCCACACTTGCAGGTGACACCACTGATGCTCAGAGGGTGACATCTAGCTAGCGGAGGAGGTGCTGGCACTCTGTCCCCATGCCAGCCAGGGCTGGCTCTTCTCTGGTGAGCCAGGACCTCAGAGCTTCCTTTCTAGGCATTTCCAAGGAGCTCTCTGTTGTGTAGTAAAGAATTTGGGGAGATTTAAGCCCTTGGGATCTCCCCAGTGATAACAGTGCCTCTGTTATTCACGAGCCCATGGGATCACACTTGAGTTTATGTTCATGAGGTGACACTTGGTATCTCCAAGGTGACTTCAGGGCTGGGGGCTGGTCACCAGAGAAACCAACCATGAAATTAGAGGGTTGGGACTTGGAGCCAGCCTGGCGTCTGGGCAGGGGATGGGGGCTGGAGATTGCTTTTAATCACGTGGCCAGTGATTTGATCAATTGTGCCTACATGATGAAGCCCTGATAAAACCTCTGGGCGCCGAGGCTCAGTGGAGCTTCTCCATGGGGACCACACTGATGTGCCCAGAAGGTGACAGGTGCTGCCTCCACACGTGGTGGAGCACAGAAGCTCTGCATTCAGGGTACCCCCAGACACCTCAAGCTATACATCCCCTCCTTCGGCTCTTCCTGAGTTGCATCCTTTGTAATAAAACTGTAAACATAAGTAGAGCACTTTCCTGAGTCGTGAGTCATTCTGGAGAATTATCGACCTGAGGGGTCATGGGAACCCCTAAATTTGTAGCTAGTCAGTCAGAAGTGCAAGTGACCTGGGGACCCCCTTGAACCTATGGCGGGCTTTCTGAAATGGGGGCAATTTTGTAGAAGACTGAGGTCTTAACTTATGGGATCTGTGCTAACATCACCATCCAGGGGGAGGGGCCAGCTGGGGGTGGGATCAGAGCAACCCCCTTGCCTGTACCCCTTTTGTACTTCTTCTTTGAAAGGGAAACCCTGTGTCTGAATGAAGCTGGAATCCTGGTGCACAAGGCCAGTAAGGAGGGACTGAAATCGGCTTATTTTCGAAAACCTTCCTTTTGGCTGAATGTTAAGCCCACTTGATTTAAGAGAGCCTCAGAACGCCTTTCCAACCAGCTGGAAGGCCGCCGCGTTGGAAGCCGTCGGCCTTTCAGTCGGAACAGTGGAAAGTGATACTAAATCGTCTAAAACTGCACAGCAAGTGAAGACAGCCCAGGTCGAGGCAACCCAAGGAAAGGCTGTTCCTTGACCTTCTGTCTTGAAAGTCAATGGAACATTCTGTTCTTCTCCCAACTGCCTTGGGATTCGGAGAGAGTGTTGTTTGTTTGCCCTGCAGGTAGGGCAGAGGTAGTTGAAAAAGGATCACCCTGTTACCTGTTACCTCAATTCAAGGGATGCAGGAAGCTAAGCTGGAAGGGGAGGGAGCTTGGAGGAGGTCCTTGGGGTTGGTTCTTTGCGTGAACTTCAGGGGAAATCTTTACCGGGATGGTTCATGACATCATCTGTGTAGGGTGTGGATCAAGTGAGAGGTGTCCAGGGGCCTGGGTTCAAGGAGCAGCCAGTTTCTTAAGTGTCACAGGGTTAAGAATGACTGTACCATGGATTTGTAACTGGTAGACACCCGGAGAGCCTGAGATAGTCAACGTGCAGGGGAAAGAAATCTCCTATCCGGGAGACTAGACCATCACTGACCTGTAACGTACACGCTGGGCTTGTTTTGTTTGTTAGCCAATATTATTTTTCTTGCCTAACAAGTTTGATGCTTATTAAAACATTACCTCTGGGCAATGCATCTTGGGGTGTTTCGGATAAACATTTGGGGGCACCCAGAATCATCTTCAAATGAAAATGCAAGGATTTCTTGCCTTGACTCCCTGGGGACATGGCCACAGACCCTTATCTTGGTGGTCAGTGAAGCAAGCCTGGCTCCTTTCCTCTGCCCCCCAAGCCCTGGCCGGCCTCCGCGGGGGAGGAGGAGAAGTGAGGTAGCTAGCTGCTCATCACCGTCCAAACAGCAACGGAATTCCTTGGACTGGCTGTTCAGTAATCCGCTGCCAGTTGGCTGCCTCTCTTTCCTCTGGGAACTCAATGAATCACACCTCTGCAGTGCTTTTGGCCCTTGCAAGCCCTAAGGGCTGCGGGCCTGTGCCTGCCAAGTGGGAGGAGCCAGGGTCCAACTGCCGAGCGCGGATCACATGGGCTGAGACTGAACACAGGAGGATTCCCAGCTGCGGGGGAAGATCACTGATCTGGAGGCCCGCGGGGCTGCTCCAGGGGCAAGCCGAACCTTTCCCGTCTCCTTAGGGGTCCTTGCAGGAGTGCAGGGGCTCCAAGGCAGGCCCAGCAAAGAAGGAGCAGTCTGTGGGGTTCTCTCCTGCCTCCCTCCCCCTGGTCTCAGAGAAGATAAACCACTGTTTCGTAAGCCCTCCAGCTGGTAGTCAGGGAAATTAGTAGACACCAGTGATGCACTGGGTCAAAAATATGACCAAACACATCTTTGGGGGGTTTTATTTCAATGGTTCAGGCACAGAGAACCTGTGATATCCCTTTACCACTGGCATCAGAAGCCCTCATGCCAACTCCAGAGCTTTTTTCAAAGCAGGGACAGGCTAGGGGTTTAGCTGCTTCTAATTGGGGTGGCTGGGGAATCTTTCTTCAGCTAGATCTTGACTAAGAAGCCCGATCAGACAGAAGCATCTCGGGAAGAGAGCACAGCCAATCCACCCCGCTTCCCTGCCCTGGCCCGGTAGTGGCTGTGGACCCAGGCAGCAGCAGGCCTCTCTCCCCAGGGGCCGGCGCTGGGGCGAGGCTGGCCGGCTCTCCGGGTCTGCCAGTACTTCTTCCAGCTTGCTTGGCTAGCTTTCCAGGCCACCTCACACGTACTCACTGAGCCCGGGCCTGGGAAAGCTCCAGCAAAAGGGAAATTAGAAGCAAGAAGGAGGTGTGAGCTGAGCCCTGCAGAGCTGCTGTGGCAGGTGGGAAGCAGAGATAAGAGTGGGGAAGCACGCCTGTTACTTTGTTAAAATAGTCTCCTAATATGAAAACGTAAAAAATAAAACAACCAAACCCTCCATGCACTCTTAACTGGAAATACCACATAAAGTTTCTTGTTCACTTGGTGACGAGCCAGTGATGGAGAGCTCTGCTGGTCCCTGTTCTCCCTAGCACGCCAGCTCCCTTGGGCTTGCTCTGCCTTTGCAGGGCTGGGCTGGACCCCACCTCCTGGGGAATGGGAAGAAAATGGTGAGGGGCCCTCGCTTGCCCACTCTCCTGCCTCCCTAAGGCACAGCAGCTCTGGGCTCTTCCTGTCTGAGTCCAAGGGCATCACCTCACTCCCCCTCCCTTCCACATGCCACCCACCGTCACCGCCAAAAGGTATTTAAGTTATTTTACCCCCAAAGATCACAATAATCTCCCACCTGAGTCTTGTCCCCCGGTCAATCGGATCTGGATCCTGTAGGCATGGAGCAGGCGGTGTGAACGGGTGAGCCTCACACGACTTCATGCTGTTCCCTCCTACCTTCCACTCCCTTCTTTACTGTCTACTCGTTCTGAAGGCCCAGTTCAAGGTCACTGGCCTTCCTGACATGTGCCAGACCATCCTGTGTCTTCACAGGTCTAAGTCACTGTTGAATTCCCTCAGCCTCGAGGTACCCATACCTCGCTTCTGTCTAAACCTGCCCGCATCCTTCAGTCCTTCCCTCATTTCCCTGGAGAAGCCTCCATCCTGCGGTCCAGGTAGTTCCAATGATGCTTGCCTTGTTCCCCGCAACATCAAGCACCTCCTCTCCTCTGCCTCTTTCCTATTGGATGATTAACACGGTCAAGCCTTTTGCATGAAAGAAGGAAGGAAGGGAGGGAAGAAAGAAAGAAGGGAAAAAGGAAAAATGAAAGAAAGGAAGGGGAACAACTTTCCACCTCTCCGGTCTCTTTCCCTTGGAGTTAATGTATTTCATACTCTCCAAGGTGCCCATGACACCACTGAAATTGTAATCTGTCTCTTAGAGGTTAGGAAGCATGATGTCACAGCTTAATTGCACGCTTGCTTTTTTTATCAGTACGCAGGCCTCTCACTGCTGTGGCCTCTCCCGTTGTGGAGCACAGGCTCCGGATGCGCGGGCTCAGTGGCCATGGCTCACGGGCCCAGCCGCTCCGCGGCATGTGGGATCTTCCCGGACCGGGGCACGAACCCGTGTCCCCTGCATCGGCAGGCGGACTCTCAACCACTGCGCCACCAGGGAAGCCCCTCAGTCTCCCTCTTGTTCAATACCTGTGCCTGTTAATGGTGCTCTTACACTTTGCTTCATCTCTCACCTGTATACCACAGGCTCCCAAGTCTGGGTTGGTACTTAAATCTCTCTTCTGGGCACCTGCCTACAGTATGTGTCTCCTTGTATTTTCACTCCTTAAGCCAGAGCTTCTCAATCTGGAATTATTTTCTCTCCAAGGGACATGTAGCTATGTCCAGAGACATTTTTGGATGTTACAACTTGGGGGTAGGGGTGGTATTGGCATCTAGTGCGTATTGGCTAGGGATGCCACTAAACATCCTACAGTACATGGGACAGTCCCCCACCACAAAGAATTCTCTGGCCCCAAATGTCAACAATACCGAGGTTGAGAAGCCCTGCCATATGCACCTCAGATGGATAACGCCCCAAGCTGAACCTGCCCTTGAATGTCTTCTTGTTACGGCATGCCGTTGTATTCTGTGGTTACATGTCCGTCCCTTCCACTGCGATACAAGCCTATGGATCCACTGCTTTATTCATCGTCCCGTCTCCAGTCCCTAGCAAGGAATCTGAATGGGACAGTAGACATCAAGGCAGCGCTGCTGAATGAATGGAATGCGTAACTCTTGTCTGTCTAATATCCCCAGATAAACTGTAAGTTCTCTGAAGGCGGAGACCATCATAACCTACCACTGGGCATTGAGGAAGGTTGGAAGCTGTAAGGGAGGGAGTGGAAGATTCAGGGAAGGGTGAGAAAATTTGGAGAACCTAAGATTCCATGCCTCTGCTGGGTGAATATGGGCCACAAACCATATGGAAAGAAAAAAAAAAAAAGCCTGAAACCAGATTCTATTCTAGATTCTATGACTATTCCTAAAAATAGTAAAGAGTTTGAATAACTAGGTAGAGAAGGCATAAACCAGGTTTATGTTGGTAAAATGAAATTTTAAGAAAGCTAACATTAAAGGAGAGATTAGCTCAGGTTGTATTTGGAATAGCGAATATACCATAAATTAAAACCTGTGAAAATTAATGAAAGGGAAACCTCAAAGAAAACTGGAGTACGGAATACTACCACTCCTTGTCAATTACCCAAAACAGGAAGATATCAATTACAGACCCCCACAGGAAGAGACAACCTTGTACTCCCAAACAGGAAGTGCCACAACTTTACTACTCCAGTAGGAAGAAGGAAGATTTTCTTCCTGACCATGAACAAATGCAGCTCAGCCAACAAGGGTCCATCATCATCCCAATGCTCACTTTCCTCCAGTGAACTTTCATTTTTCTCTCGTTAATGACTTTCTTGTCCCACTCTCTTTTCCATAAAAGCCTTCCATTTTGCACAAACCTAGGAGTCTCTCTCTGCCTCCTAGAGGATACGGTGCTCCACTCATGAACAGTTAAATAGAGCCAATTAGATCTTCAGATTTACTCAGCTGAATTTTTTCTTTTTTTTAACAAACCAAAGGGGGAAAACTGCCAAGAAAATAAAGAGAAAGCCATGGAGGAAAAAGGGATGAATAAGACATTTTGGCACTTGGTTAAAATTTTCCATCTTAATACCAGAATTCTCCTGTCATATTCTTTTCTGGGTAACACATAACATCTTGGAACCAAAATTACTTAATATAAATCTTTATGAAATACCAAATGGATTGCAGCTTTGCCATTTTACCTGACTCTGCCTCCTTCACATCTCCTTTACAGGAGGCATCTTTTAAACAAAGCTGTGAGTGGTAGCTGCGGTCTGCTCACATGAACTTACAGGAGTCTGTCATACGCCTCATTCCCAGGAGTGTCCCATTTCATACTTTTTCCTTCTATTAGCCTCATTTGTCTTATTTTATTTAACTTGCTACCTCGTACGCTTCTTTGTAAGCTGACAATTTATACCTAAGACAGGGCATAAGTTCCTATTTTTTTCTGAACGCATTTGGACACCTTATGTGAAGGATCTAGTTATGAAAGCAAAGAATTTTGGATTTATGGGAGGAAATTCTCCTTTGTGAATGAGAAAAGCATGAAACATCCCTATGACTGGACAATCTCTGCTATAGGACAAGGAGAGAAACATTCACCACCCACGGGACAGGAGGTTCCCTGAGACAGTGCTAATGCACCTGTGCGTGAGGGCTGCACCCATCTTTGTAGCCCTGTGATAGTGACAACCAGGACCACCTGTCCTTCCCAGCAACAACCAATGCCTTCAGCTGGTGGCTCAAAAGACACCTGATACTACTCAGGAAGAGGAAGGGAATTCTTTTGGAGTCTTTTATAGTGATCTGGAGAAAACTACCGTAAGCTGACGAGAAAAGACAAATGAGAGAAATAGCTTATGTTTCTGTCTGATGTCAGTTATTAAAAACCACATAAAGGTAGGCTTCTACCATGTCAGATTTTCTCTTGACATGTGGTAGGGTATCTCTGAAATGAGAGGATAATACATAGAAGAGGGACAAGTTGTTAGACATTAAACCTATTCATGTCTTTCCTCCTAGAGTTTGGCAGAGATAAAATTAAGAAAATCAGTCCAGGTTACAACTGGTGTGCCTCCCAGGTCCCGTCCTCACACCCTAGCAGGGTGTACTGCCCCATTCTCCCATCTTTGGGATGAGGAATCTGGGTCTCAGAGCAAAAGTTCCCTCTGTGTGTGTGTGTGTGTGTGTGTGTGTGTCGGGGGTCAGGGGGCCTGGGTCTAAACAGGTTCTGGATTTTTCCAAAGAAAGCCCTTTTCCCATTCAACTGTGAATTAAATAAACCACCTACAAGAAATTTCAGTACAAAGAGTTTTTTATTGACATTGTAAGAAACATTGTTCTTTCTCTTTGTTATAAAAAGACTAAGTGGTTCTGAAAGCAAAAGTAGAGTCCATCTGTGACGGGGCTGCAGCCCCGGGCTAGAGGTGGGCGCGGGTGGGCATTGCACGGGCTGCGGGCTAATCCAAGGAAGGCCCGGGGCCGGCCACGTCCAAACACTATGCCTACAATACTTAAATGTATTTACACGTGTTTCTTTTAAAAAAAGGATTACACATTTTATTTTTTAAAAAATCTAAAAAAGGTGAAAACAATGAACTCGTATTTTATCTTACACGTTTGCAGGATACACAACAGTAACTTGTCAGAAGAGGACATCCTCCTATCAGTTCAAAACAACATGGGAAGCCAGGTTACAAGACAGCTCAGACTCTGCTACAATCGTGTGCTCTCGTCTGGGGAGCACGCAGCCTTGAGCCCTGACTGGGCAACACCAAGTGGTCCCTCGCTTCGACGACATTAACATAAAATAAGGCACATACATCGCAAGAATCGAAACTCTGCAGCTCAAGAGGGTGAGCCAGTGAGTGAGGAGCAGGGACAGTCTAATTAGTTCTTTAGAAAACAAAATGGATTCGACATGCTTAACGTGGATGCCAAACGGCGGTACCGTGTATGAGCCTGCATTAAAAAGTAGCCAGGACCCCAGAGAGTTGGTGTTATCTCCCTAAATGCAAGGGACAGGGAAGTGGAGAGAAGATTGGAGGCTGGGGATGGGTTCCATCACAGGAGATGCCAAGTCTACAGAGATCCATGTCCAGACGGGACACTTGTAAGTGGCCCCAGAAGATCTTCCTTACACTATCACAACAGATTGAAAACATACACTTTCCTCTTCCACCTCTCCTTTCCTCCATCTTTCTGAGATTTCCATACCGAGAGAAGCCAAATACTGAGCTGAAGCATGAGTGTCTCCTGCAAATCTGAAGGCGGGAGCAAAGAAAACAAAGTATGAAGAGAAAAAGATAGGGGGTAACCCGGAGAATCACCAGAAACCAAAGGAAAAACAGAGGCACAAGGTGACAACCGTGCTCATCCCAGGCTCCATCCATCCTTCCATGTAGTGGCAAAGGTGACATGGGAAATCACGGCAATTGATAAACGCAGGACACATCTAGGAATGCTAGTGGGGAAAGGATTCAGATGGAGGAGAAGGAAAACAGGGATTAGATTAAGCCACAAGGGCATGCAAGCTCAGACCAGGACCTGGAGATTTTGAGTTCATGGCAAAAACAAGATTCATGGAATGGATTACTGATTTTGTAACCAGATCATGACCTGTTTGAAGAACACAGAAAATGCCTTGATCTTTCCATTGAAAAGTGGTAGAGACTCAACTCTCCTAGCTCAGATCACTACTTGTCTTTTGATTTTAGACTCTGTTCTGAAGTGGATGCCTCCTTTGATTTAAATGTAGGTGTTGCACGGGGAAGGGGGTGGGGATGGCCGGAGAACCTCAGCATCTCTCTGCTTGCATTTAGTTGAAAGCAAACCGACTGTCTTAGCCAAAGTCCCAAAGGGCAATTTTACTTCCACACTGAGATTCTTGGTCCAAATGAGAGAACGTAAACATGAGAAAAATGGACTGCTCCTAATAGCCTTTCTATTTAATACTTTTATTTGATTTTGTCTAATACTCATTTAAATGGCAGGGATAAATAGGGAAAAAGCCACATAATGGACTCATGAGTCACTTTGGAAAAATCCAACTCCAGGGTCAAGGGGACAGAATACAGCAGGTAGCCTGAGGTGTAGATGTTTTATTTTCATAGCTTACATATTTTTAAAAGTAAAAAGCTGGATAATCCACGTACTCTGTGCACACATAGTATGTCTTTTATGTGTAGCAACTGCACCTGGGGAGTAGCTGCACTTTTTAAATCTTTAAATGTTTTAATCCAAAAAAGTCCAGATTAAGGACAAACTGCATGCAACACTCAACTTCTTAAACGGGTGCATCGTTTAATAGATAGGGTACAAAAAAAAGCTATCCACGCAGCTACAAAACTTCTTCCCCAGTGCTTTTAAATACTAAAAATATCTGAAGCGATTTATTCCAAATATCTTTGTCTGTGAGCTTTTTTCTTTTACAACCAAGTTTTATAAATCCCCTAAAATAGGGCACTTAGAATAGAAATACTCCTTCGCTATAGTGGAATTAACATATGTTAATGACATAGCCAGCTGTGCGGTTAAGTACCTATATACTCAGAACTAGATATCATCAATTCTCAGTTATCTATGAAAATGGGGCAAGAGATGGAACTATCAACAAACACGCAAACCCACAAATATTCCCCAAACAAATTCTCCACGGTAGCTTGAATCTGCAATCCACCTACCTTCTTACCAGAACAGATGAAAGTAACAGCATATGTCTGAGTGTCACCCAGCGCCCTTCCCCGTCTCCCTGGAAGAGCACTGAACATTCACGGACAGAAAGAGAGACAGGAGGCGAGGTCGATAACTGAGAACTGTCGTACAGACGTACCCACCCCGAGCTCACGCAGAGACAGGAAGAATTTTAAACCCCAGTGGTGGGCACACCATTTCATGTGCAAGAGTCCCAAATTTCGACCTGTGTGTATCTGTCTAAAGCATGCTCTGAACCGAACTGCGGGCAAGGAGCATCTCAAAAACCTGTGACCTCTGATACAGTACACTCACAAAAGATTCCCAAACTCACTCTCCATGGATTCCCAAACTCACTCTCCATGTTCTGATTCTCGTGCCCAGTGTGGGAATTAAAAAACAAAAGAAACAAAACACGAAAACAAACGTTGAACACATGTAAAGGAAAATGGAAAAAAGCTGGAAGTGTAACCCCTTGGTCACAAGCACACCAGTTCCTATTTCCTTGGAGTAACAGAGAAACATGTCAAATCCTTTCATTTGCCCTCTCTCCAAAAAGAAAGAAAGAACATGCACATCACACATTTACACAGGTTTACTAAAAAATAAAAGGAGGGGGGCAGGCTTACAGTTTTTAAAAAAAGAGGGTGTTTCGAGTGTAACAATACTGATTCAAAACTGAAATGGAAGACAGTTTCTCCCTAGAATACTTTAGGGTTTTTCAGAGTCCTTTTCCATAAAAGGAATATACTTGAAACACATCCCAGTTAGGTGAGATGAGATTGCTAAAACATATACAGAACTAAAAAAAACAAAAACGAAACAGCCAAAAAAAAAAAAGGGGTCAATTTAATCTTTTAAACTCCTAAAGTTTCAGGTCTCTTGGCAGTCTTTTTTTTTACCCCCCTAATGCCTACTGCATAACTGCAAGGAATTTGCTTTCTTCCGCGAGGGAGGTCAGCAGAGAACTCATGTCCCCGATTGCCATGTTGGTGGTGCTCAGAGACAGAGCTGGCAACGGGAGGGCGGCGCGTGGCGTTGTGAGGCGGGACGAGCTATGAGAAAGGTTCTGAATGATACTTGGGCTCAGGGCTCCTGACATCAGGCTGGCGTGGTCCGCGTCATCTATGATAGCATCGAAATCAATCTGCACCCCTTCCAGGTCGTGGCTGTCGAGGCTGTCCACTGTGCTCGTCACCTGGTTAGCACCTGGGGAGAGTAATTCAGAGTTTTCGGCGCTCGCCCCCTGGAGCAGGCAGTTGGCTTCTGACACTGAGAAGGACCCAGTTTTCATGTCTTGCTGACCGAAGCCAACGGTTTGGTCATAGAACTGACCAGAGTAACTCTGCACATTCGAATAGAGCTGATGGGGCTGCCCTGGCATCTCCATCTTGATGCCATTCACCCTGCAGGTCTGACTTGGGTCACTGAGCTGTCCTGGCTGCAGAGCGAGGCCGCCCCTCGGCCCAGCCTGGCGCCGGCTGCCCCCGTAGCTGGCACACGGCTGGTAGCCCCTGACGGCTGCCAGGCTCGACGGCTGCATGCCGGTGCTGGGAGGCCCTGGCAGGCCGCTTTCTGGCCCTTGAGAGACGTGGATATGTGAGGTAGCGCTACCGTGCCCCAGCATGTGCTGTCCGGGGCGGCCTGCCCCCTGGGGGTGCATGCCGTCACTGAGGAGCTGATGCGCCAGGTACCCCTGTCCCACCGGGGCTGGGCTGGGCATGCCGTTCACCGTGCTGCCAGCTGACTCGTTCGGTGCCACCGACAGGCCAAAATCCGGCTGGCTCCCGCTCCCTTGCACGGGGATGCTTTTCAGCTTTGCTGCCTGCATCCCGGCACCGCAGGCCCCGTCGAGCAAGCCGGGCTGCCGGGCCAGGCAGTTCCCATACTGCTGGGCCTTATAGGGCTGTTCGTGGAAGGCGTTCCCGTTGGTGCCCGCAGCTCCGCCGCCGCCGCCGCCGCCGCGGCTCACCAAGTGCTCCGGGCCCCCGAAGGAGCCGCCGTGCTCCCCGGGGGTCGGATACCCCCCAGCCGGGCCAGCCCCGCTCCTCAAGGGATTCTGTGGGTGGACGCCCACGTGGCTGTACAACCCGAAGGCGCGGGCGTGCTGCGCTGTGGACCGCTGGCCGCATTTCAGCTTGGAGGAGGACAAGTCGGCGCTGCCTGAGCTGACTTCGTTCCACTGAATGGGCAGGTCGGATTTACCGGCATCAGTGCAGGGCGGTTCCAGCCCGCGATACTGCTGGCTGGCGTGGCTGCCGGGCAACCCAAGTGGGTCAAAGTCGCCGGGCCCGCTCCCCAAGCCGGGCCCGTGGGGGACTTTGCTGTCATCAGAGACGGTGCCCGGGAAGTGCTGTCCATACCCGACTGGGTTCTGGGAATTTAAATACTGCACCACGTCGTCGGGCAGGAGATCCTCATCGTTCAGGCCCACATCGGCGTCCATGGCCAGGGACTCCAGGGTGACGTTCTCAGAAATGCTCGGGGGACAGGGAGACGCGTGGAAGTGTCGGGACTGGCCCCCGTCTGGCCGCGTGTAGTTCTGAAGCACTAGATTACGCTTCTCCAGGGATGGAGGCAACACCGGAGGGTTGAAGCTGTTAAGACTGCTGAACCGCTGCACCCGGGGCAGGGAGAGGCTCTCGGAGGCCGTCCGCACCGGGTCGCTGGCTCTTCTCACGCCGTTGCCCAGCGCATCCTGGGGCAGCAGCGGGCGCCGGCCGTACCCGTGGGCGCCGCCGTCGCTGCATCTCCGGGGAGGATGTACGGGAGGCAGGGTCCCCGTGGGCTCCCTGCCATCGCCCAGCAGGGCCATCCGGGTCTTGAGGCTCATCCTCTCCATGTTGGGCAGCGGGGTGGGCGGCGGACCGCCCGTGGCAGCGGCGTACTTGGCCTTCAGGCGGTACTGCTGGGCAGGCGTGAGGCTGAGCAGGCTGGGCAGGCCGTCGCCCTGGCTGGCCTCGCTGGACCTGCGCGAGGCGTCGGTGGAGATGGGGTCGTAGGAGTCGGCCACGCTCACGTTCTGGGGCCGCCCCTCGGCCTGGGACGCCTCGCTGGACCGGCGGCTGGAGAAGCAGGGCGAGATGCCGGAGGAGCGGCGGCTGCTCAGGTAGGCGGAGCTGATGGTGCTGGCGCTGCTGTCTCTCCGGTTGAGCAGGTTCAACATGGTGATGTCCACCCCAGAAAGGTCGCTTCTGTTCGGGAGAAGGGGCGGGGGCCCGCCCAGACTGCAGCTGGTACTGGGCTGCGTGCCTGCACAGAAAGCCGGGGAGACAGGGGTTCATTTCAGGATGACTTAACACAGGTGTCGGCGAACAGTGACTCTGTTTGGTTTCTGGGGCCGGGCGGCCTCGGCCAAGGTTACCCATCGCTGCCCTGCAGCACCAAAGGGCCTGGGGACAGTAGTAAAGGGGTGGGTGAGGCTGGGTGCCAATAAAACTTTATTTACAAGAGCAGGTGGGAGCTGTACATGGCCCACGCCTGGTTTAAAGAAAACAGGAGCAACTCCCTGGATGAGTTAAGCTCCTTTACTGGTGCAGTGTAAGGGCCAAGTGAAGGGTCCCTGGAAGTATATACAGTGCTCAAGTTATAGGAAGTACCAGGGCAGAAAACATATATGTAAGCTCAGGGCTTCCCCATGACATCCCATGCGGGTGTAGCGCACCTGAGGAGGTGGGTGGGGGAGGTTCACCCTCGGGTTATGCTGCATATACCGAGTGTAATCTCAGAAACACAAACGGACTGGGGGCCGATGGTGACAAAGATGGCTTGCCTTTCTCTGAACTGGGCCATCAGTCAAAGTGGCTGCTTACCTCCTGGCTGCAGACTATGAAAGCCAGAGACAGGTGCTAACCCGGGATGCCTCTGCGGCTGGGATTTCCTTCCCCTGGTCTAAGAGGTATGATTTCACCATCAGAATATGAGTCATGCACAGTCTTACTTTTCATTTCAGGATTAACCTCTTACTGCCTGCTTTTAAAACATGGACTCTCCAGAAAGGCAACAAATATTTATGGTTCCAGCATCATTTTAGGGCTGGTGGGGAAACAAGCAAATGCAAAACCAAAGGCCCGGGTCTGCTTAGTGCTCCGGCTGCCCTTGAAAGAACAGAAAACCTTGCGCAGACACGAGGACTGGCCAGAGCTCACCGTTTCCTATGAGAGGAGAGACCGCAGGGGCTTTGGGGGGTAGAATGGGATGCAGTCGCGGAAGCATTCCATTCACTTGTTTGAGTCTTTCTAGCTTGACGTGCTCCATCCATTTGGTCCCTGCCGGGTTCCTCCGGGCTTGCAAAGCGAGGGCTGTGGTTGCAGTGGAAATGGTCGAGTCCATGATTGGGGTTTCGTCGATGGCACTGAGGTCGCCCATACCACCTCCATCGGTTACAGGAAGCTCGAGCCCACTGTTGGAATAGTTGCTGATGGGGGACTGCTGGCTGCTGCATGAAGACTGACCACCAGGGCTTGGCTGAGATGTCTGTGCGGTCAAGAGGAAAGGAAAGAAATGTCAGCCGAATGATAAAGGCCAGGGAGCGGATGACGAGAGATCACGCAGACCAAGTCCTGCGGGATTCTCAGTGGGTGGGATGAGGAGAACTACGTTCCGGTGAGTGGAGGTGGCCTCCCTCAACCTCAGTGACCGCACCGCAGGCGGACGTGCAGCGGAGGGAATGGACGGCGGGGGTGCCGGATATGATGTATCAGCCATGGAACCCTGCCCCAAATGCCAGCTCTGCATCACACTTCCTTGTTGGTTCCCACCCCACCTCCATGACTTTATCCTTTGGGCAAATTACTTAGCCACTCTAAACGTCAGTTTGCTTATCCAGAAAATGGGGACAACTTATTTATCCTAGGGATTGTTGTGGGAAAGAGGTGTAAAGCCCTGAAAACACACAAAGTTCAAAAAGACCTGGATGACAGTAATTAATTGGCTCGGAGAGCGTTAGCAGTTGTTATTATAATCGCTTTAGTCCTCGGAATATATGTTCCAAGAGCACATGTTAACTCCCCTCCAACCAGCCGCTCTATACTATTCCAGGCTCTTGTAACCTCTCTACTTTCCTTCTACATTTTCTTGCTTTGTAGAACTCCAAGCAGGGTGTAGGTAAAAGCAGTTGTGAGAGGGAAACCTTCAATCACTTAGCTTCTGCTATAGCCAGAGAGGATCTGCATTGCACTAGGAGAATTGGGCCCGGTTTCCTTAACCCCAACCAAGTGGACTGGGTAAGCCAGTTCTGCAACTCGATGGGAACTTAATCTGGTCCACTGGTTCTCAGGGAAAGAACGCCCACCACGGGCCCCTGGCCGTGGGGACTGGAAAGCTCACTGTCTCCACATTTGGGAGCCCTCTATAGAATGGCCTGCATTGAGCAGTCCACACAACCTGGAACTGGCCCATCTAAAATTCCAGTGGTGCCCTGGTGGATAAACACTCTAATCCTTTAGGCAGAGATAAGAAAAGTGATGTTCAGAGAAGTTCAGTGACTGCCCAAAGTCACAAAGCGAACATTGTGATGACCTAGACTCCCAGACCGGCCTCCCTTCCATTCTTCTGTAGCACCCTCTCCGGTGTTACCTAAAAACTACAGCCTGACAGCAGCCCAAGAGCAGGGAAAGATAACTACACACACTCCAGTATAGACGGCTGTGGTCTCTGGTGGAACCACAGTGCTGTCAGCAAGGGGTCTGGACACAGTCATTTTCCGTGGAACAGTTTTTCTGAGAACACAGTACATACACCCAAGCAAATGAACACTTTCTAAGCGAGCACCACATGGTACACTAAGCGTGTCCTGGGCAACCAAGCAGAGAAAAATAAGATACACAAATGTGATCATGAATGCATGAAGCCTGTCTTAAGTTTTTGCTTCTGCAGTGTCCTGAAGGGCCAGACCACCTGCTCCTTTGCAGAGAACTTAGATCATCCAGGGCGTTGGATGTCTTTTACGCTTGGATTGTCAAATCAGCATGTGTGTGTATGTGAATCTGTGTGTATGTACACACACACATGCAGGCTCACCCTTCCACAGGGCCTGGAAGAAGGCTCACATGCACCTACAATTAGAAAATGCGTAAAGGAGCGCAGACGTTTCAGTATAGATTAAATTGCCGACAAGTGTATTCAGATCTTGCTCTAAGAAGGTGGTGCACGTCTGGTCCAAGAATAAATTTACACTAGTCAATATGACAATTAAATAGTCTTTGAGAACATCTGCTTGGTCGGTCCCAGTGTGATTTATTATGAAAACTTAGACAAATAGAATGATGGATTTCAACATCTAACTCCACATTTCCACATGCTGAATGTTCAAAACACATCACTTCTATGTTGGAAACATATCTGAGTAACGTCCACTACTAAAAATATCACAAAGGACAAAGACGAAAGAAAAGTGAAACAAATAAAAGTTAAATGAAAACAAAACAAAGAGAGCAGAGAAGCCAAAATTCCCTCACCTTATTACCCACTGTCCTTAGGAAGTGAGAAGAAGACATTTAGGAGCATTACACAGAAGAGAAGTTGGAATAATAAGAAAAAAAGGAGAAAGAATTTAATTTATAGCATGATGAGCAAATCAAAGACAAGTTTTTGAAGAAAGGATATTAGAAATGTAAATCTGTACCTTAGTAAATGCCTATGAAGATATCTACTTATATTTACATGTGTGTGTACATATTCATAAAATAGTCTCCCGTGGAAATTTGACTAATTTATTAACCTCACTGAGCCTCAGTTTCCACACCGGTAATATAAGGGGTCTAGTCTCAGTCTCTGTGAACTCTTTCCAGCCCTTTGTTTCTATGATTTAATTATTTTATAAAATATTTCACATCTTGGAGAACCTCAGATGTCACTGAGCAAAATCACTGTAAATTTTTTTTGTGTGTGTGGTACGCGGGCCTCTCACTGTTGCGGCCTCTCCCGTTGCGGAGCACAGGCTCTGGACGCGCAGGCTCAGCGGCCATGGCTCACGGGCCCAGCCACTCCGCAGCACGTGGGATCTTCCTGGACCAGGGCATGAAGCCGTGTCCCCTGCATCGGCAGGCGGACTCCCAACCACTGCGCCACCAGGGAAGCCCCACTGTAAATTTTTATTTCTACCAATTTTCTTTTTAAAGAATGGGTGTTTGGAAAAGAGATAAGTTTTCTTTTCTTTCTTTTTTTTTAAACTTTTTTTGCTATATGGATGTACATTAAAAGTACAAGGGATTCTGGGTTCCTAGGATGTCCTAAAAACATAAATCATTGTCTTTCAATGACATAATCTAGGAGACCACAAATTCACTTTCCTTGTTTCATTAAACACTTGAGGATAAACGGTTGAATCTTTTGCACAATTATTATATAGGTGGACTTTATTTTAGGAAATTGATAAATGCTCCCCCCCCAAAAAAGTACATAAAACACAGTTTACAAATTGATTAATTCAAAAGTATAGTGATCAGTCATAACACGTATATAAACTTCTTACTAAGGCGTTTTTTTAAAAGCAAAGTAGGGCTACCCACTGGGAAATAATGATACATCTGGATAGATTATTTGCATGATTTTGGGCTAGACTCAGTGTCACTTTCTAAGACTCGTAAGAGTTTAAAGACAAACTTAGTAATTCATTAAATTCCACTCTATCGATTCTGAAATTTTATGTGCATTAATTCCCACCCAGACATACCGCTACATGGTGACATAACTTAGGAATTCATAGGATGCCCATACAATTCTTGGACTTTTCTAATTTTAAGCAAATGCTTCTTTGAACTGAGTAGAAATCTGCCTGTCTGGCCATTTCCATGCATCTGGAAGTCTAAGCCTGGGACTTCTACCTAGTACGTTTCTTCCATATCCCGAGATTGACAGACTAGAACCCAAAGCGCAGAGCTGACCGCATTATACCTATGCCAAATACAAATGTACTGAATCTCCTCTGATTGCTACTTTCTTCATTTTTCTCGTTGTCTTTGGAAAAATTTTAGATAGTTCATTCTGGCCCAGGCATAAGGCAAAATCACCAAGTGAAGTTTGAAAGAAGCTGCAACAGTATCTTAATCCATGTCTCCTATTTGTCATCAAACCATATGATTTTTGCTGATGACATCTTTCAAATCCCTCCCTTGCTTTCCACCTCCTCAGTTCAGGCACCACCGCAGATACGGTCTCGAAGTCTATCAACCATTCTCTAGATTGGCACTGGAGTTGTCTTTTCTAACAACTTAGAAAACCTAAAAAGATCCCTTTATATCCTCCCCCTCTTTTTACTCTGGCACATTCCCCCGGGGCCCCAAGGCTGGGGCCTGGCCGCTCCCTGTCCTGCTCTCCAGCATGCGGTCCTTCGCCTCTCTGAGCGCTGAACCTGGCGGCCACCTGCCCTCTGCCTTCCCGTCGTGTCCTCGAGTGCACTGGCTCCGAACCCTCTGACCCAGACTTGTCTTAAAGCCCCATCACACTGAGTTGTGTTTGTTTCTTGGTCTCCCTTTCCCACTGGACTACAGACCCATAAAGAATAGGGGCCGTGGCTTATTTATCTTGGGGTCACCAGGGCAAAAAAGTCAGAAAATATGTTTACAGAAGGACTGAACGGAGGATTCTCTACATTAGAGACCTGCTGAAAAGGTGCACTGTGGTGTCTGTCGACCTGCCGCAAGGTGGGATGCTTCCAGATGGATTTCAAAAACCAGTTAGGAAACCCTGGAACTCTTTTCTGAGCTGAGCTCTGCCGTGCAGATCAACCTGGGGTAGGCCATCCGGCTCAGGGAGCTCTGACCTCCGGAAATCAAACAGTGGGATGCAGTGAGAACGGGGCAGTGAAGTCCGCCCCTCACCCCTGCCCTCAGCGCCCTACCTGGCCCCTTTAAACACCTGGGAGAACTTTGGGGAAAACCGGAAGGAAAGCGAATGACATACCATGGGCTTCTCCGCCTTGACCGTTTTCACTTGGAGGCATTCTTCCCGCTTTGAGGTAGTGTTGCTGAGGTCCTTCTGCTCCCCGAGGGCTCCCTGAGTCTGCCGGCCGGGTGACCTAGACTGTGAGTGGCCGCCGGAATCTCGTGGCGCCGGGGGCCTGGGATGCACGTCCCCACGCTGCTTCTTGGTGACGTGAGCCTCTGGGCCGTGCACGGTCTTCACGTGTTTCCGGAGGGAGCTGGGGTCTGTGTAGCGCTTGGTGCAGCCGGGGATTTTGCACACGTACGGTTTCTGCCAAATGCCCCAAGGATGAAAGAATAGGTTGTTATCAAAGCGATTATTCCCCCGCCCGACGGTCTTTTGTGGCTACTCATTCTATTTTTAATTCTTTCAAAGCACGATCACAAGGCTGTGAGGTGTTCAAAACCCTCTAAATGGTGCAAAGGTTTAATAAACCTTTAAGAATCCAGCTTGAATCCATTATTATTTTAGAGAGTGCTCAGGGTGAGCGGAGAACGTGTAAACTGCGCGTATGTTCTTGGAAGCATTTATCCTGCGAGTAGGAAGAAGTATCATGGTGTCACGCGGTGCTCAAGAGATAATTTGATGATGAGGATGGTGGTGATGATACTGCTGCTGATAACAGAAGGCGGCTAAAAGACACCCATCCTTTAATGAGAAGAACGCTTTGGGGAGAGCTGGTGTGAAGACCTTTCTTACAAATGTCCTGGTTCTCAGACCTAATATCACTCTACCTCCTTTGAAAATGAGCTCTTTACACATTGACACAGTAAAAAAAAAAAAAAAAAAAATTGCCTGCAGCCTCTCCCGGGTTAGATATCACTAAACTACTTTCCTTTGGGTTGTATTACAACGGCGGGGGTTGTTCAGGGCTCAGAATATCCAGGACCTTTCTGATCTCCGAAGTCGTAAGCCCTGTCGGAGTGTCCACGAATGCTTACTCGTAAACCGATGAGGGCGGATGGATGTCGTCCTGGAGACGAGGATTCCTGCATGAGGCTCTGCTCGCGAGTACTAAGATCTAGAAATTAGTTCATGCTACTTTTCTTTTCTACGTGGGCCGGTGATCAAGCCTACAGATACAGTCATAAAAAATGATATGGACCCTTATAGCTGAGTATTTACTCGCATCACAGAACTCATGGCATTGTATTCATGACCAACGTCAGAACTGTGATTTCGTTTACTTCCCTTGAAATCTAATATATTCAAGGATACTTACATGAGTCTATATTTACCTCTGTGTATACCAGAATATGTGCTGTTAGGGAAACAATAGTCATAAAAGTCACGCGTAATACAACGCATCCATTACAGTTATATTAAAAAGATTCCCTGTCTTATAGAATGATGCTTTTTCCCTAAAAGCCCAAGAACAGACTGAGAGCTACCTAAAATGATGAAATGTCCTAAAGTAGTGAAATAAAGATTCCAGAAATTATCTTGAGAGACCTCACCTCCAAATTTGCGATTCTTCTGGGTAGAATTGATTCCCATTAACTACAAATTACTTCTCCTCAGGAGCCTGTGTGATTTGCAGCATATATATACAATGAAATGAGCACATCAAATCCTATGCATTAGGGACAGAAGAATGGCGCTTGTGATTAGCGCTATTACCGTATGGCATCTGACCTCGGCCCTGTGCTTTGCTCACTCTGCTGCTGTAACAGACAGACAGGAATGCATGGGGTAGGGAGAGGGAACACAAAGCCAGGCCAGTGTTACACGTCTGAAGAGCTACTCTTCCCATGAACATCTGCGTGTACGTATCACGGGTTAGCTCGGAAATGGGAACACAGCTAGAGGTGGAATGAATCTTCGAATGTTCATCAGCGCCTGCATTTCCAGGACCAACAGAACATACAAGTACATGTGTGCCCATGTGCCCTTGCATGTGGACATATACAATAGCCACCTACAAAAAAACTCCAAGAACACAGGGTCAGGAAACTTAACTTCACAAGAAAACACATTAACTCAGTTACGTTTCTTGGCCCCCAAATTCTGTTGTGATGAATGACTGAAATGCAATCTAATGGTAGGGAAAGATAAATGTTGCCAGGATTCTGAGTTACCCGTATTTGCTGTCCTGGACACCTAACTTTTGGTACTGTCATTGCCTTCTTGACTCCCTGAACTGAAAGGTACTTTGTGAGAGTGGGGATACTTATTCTACTTGACTGTGTAGAATGTATCCAAATAAAATTTTTGGTAAACATTTAATGGCCCCTACTATAGGCAAGACTCTGAGCACAAAGTTTTATAAGACAGGATCAAATCTCAAGGGGTATAAAATATGGTAGGAAAAATAAGACAGCATGAATTACCTACAGTACAAAGTGTGGATGCTAGAGAAGGATGTGGACAGATGTGGACAGATCATCCTTGGGATGATCATGGGAGGCATCAATTTAGTTTCTGTATCTGGGTATAACGCCCAGCTCATGGGGTCAGGGTACGGGCTAAATCAGACCATGTGCACACGGTGCTTACCACGATGTGATGTGGAGCACATAATAAGTGCTCAATAAACAGAGATTTGATTAGGAAGAGGCGTCATAGTTGGGTCCTGAAAGACAAACAAGATGCTGAAGGATAAAAATGAGGGCAAGAGGATGCAAAAAAAAAAAAAAAAAGTATCCAGAGCAAAGGTCCAGCAGCAGGACCACTTCAGGCATGCAGGCATGGCTGTCTGGAAGGTTCCATTCATGGTCACCATTGTGAGAGGTCAAGGGAATGGTGAAAGGGAAGGCTTGGGTCCAGTGAGAGCAAATACAAGCCTAAGGAGTCTAAACATTTCCTATAGGAAAAACGGAGCCACTGGAACTTTCTGGAGAGGAAGATACAACCGAATCAGAGCTCCAGGAAACTGGCTTCGTCTGGTTTTGGGAGGAACGGGAGCTCCCTGTTCTGGAGTAGGGAGCCCGGTCAGAGGCCACTGCGATGGTTCAGTGACCCTAAATGGGCAGGGCAGCCATGGGGGCGGTGAGGAGACCTAGATTACCCGAATGGGTATTGCTCCCTTCCTGTTCTATTCCACCCTGCTTGCCTCATCTAGAATAGCAAGGTGCTCGGCAGATAACTAGCTATCAATATTTGTTCAGTGAAAGAACGAAGATACAAATAAGAGAGCAAAGAAATGAAAGAAGACATCTAGATTTGTCTACAATTGCTTGATGATGCAAGTCTGGATTTCCTGGATACACTTAATTTTGGTGTATATGAAACCGTCCATCATTCATACGCAAGGACGAGGGATTTCTCTATGTGGAATAGAGAAAAAATGATTTACGTGTTTGTGAATAAAATTATATTTATGTGTTTATGGCCAATGTTAATAATTTATTTTAGGTAAGTTGCTCAACCTTGGTGAAAGATATTGTTGACCAAGGTATGTTTTAGTCTCATGATGGATATTAAGCTCTCTACAACATTGCACTTTTTATTGCACAGAAGAATTCATGTTTAAATATAATGCACTTAATTAAAGCAAAGAGACATGGGCACACATTTGAAGTCCATAACAAGATAAAAAGCTCTGTAACTATGTTTATATGTATGCACTGCTAAAGTCCTAACATACCCAGTGTCCAAATTGATCCACAGTTAACAGGAGAGAATCTACAGGAATGAATGCCCTCTAAGTTTCTAGTCATAATTGTACTTTACATGAAATGTAAACATATTAATTAAATTCTAAGTTAATCAAATCCCCTAAAACATTTTAAATTGAGATTTAGTTCACATCCCATAAAAATAACCCTTTTAAGCTGCCAATTCAGTGGCATTTCGTACGTTCACAAAATCTTGTGCAATCGTCCCCAGTATCAAATTCCAAAATATCTTCATTATTCCAAGAAGAAACCCTGCACGTATTGGCAGTCACCCCTATTCCCCCTCGCCCAGCCCCGGGCAACTGCCAATCTACTTTCTGTCTCTATGGATCTGCCTATTCTAGACCCCCTAGAAGTTGGTACAAAACAAGTACAGCGGATTACACCGCAACTTTCGCACACTGTAAAGCATTTTTGACGTAAGAGATGGAGATGTGGCATCTCCTCTAAAACATCTGCAAACACTGGATCAATAATGAGATCCTAAAGGGCTCAGGCTTCCTTATTCTACTATGAACCATTCAGAAAGCGTCTGTATAAGTGAACTCATGTGTGTGAGTTTATGTGTGAGTGTGCTTTTTTTTAGTGTGGCTAATCCTCTTAGAGATGTTTTTGCTCTGTCAGTTCGGCTGAAAGGAAACTTGGTGAGGACCATCTCTGCCGCCTTCAAGCCAATGGCCAGTGAGCTGAATGGTCCACTTTTACCAAACTCCCTCTCCCAGCTCTCCATCTGGAAGATCAAGAATGGGCCTGACTGGCACCTTGTGGGGTCAGATGAGAGTCATGCCATGGTCAAAATGCTCCTCTCACACAGTTTCAAGCAAACTGATGACCTACTTTGTGGGGCAGAACTACATCTCATGGGAACAAATTCTGGGTAGCTAGCCTATTTCTACCACAAACGTGGGGAGCCTTTGTGTTAATCTCTGGTACATTCAAGAGAAGACGTCACAGAGGAGGAAGAATCTAAGCTAGATCTTCAAGGAGAAATTGGAGGTCTGCAGGCAGACGTGCATTAAAATGTAAACAAAATGAATTGGAAATCATTTTCGTTCGTTCTTATGATTCTCTGAAATTTGGGGGGATAAATACCTAAAAATAACAACAACACAACAGGAACCAACTACGACCATGAAGCTTTACTCAATATATTATCTTAAATAACTGACTAGAAACCATTCTGGGTTTCTAGCTTCCAAGATCCTTTGGAATTTAGAATGTCTGGAAGTCCTATTTAGCCAAGGTGGGTTACTCTGCAAAAGTCTTTTTTGATATAAGTGCCTTTGAAGACAGCACCTGGAGAAAGCAAATAAAAGTGGCTGTCTTAGCAGTAAGCTGTTGGCTGTCAACACCTTGCTTCTGAATCTCTCCTTGGTGCTTACAGGGTCGTCCTTTGAACGCATTCCCCAGGCAGAGCGAGTGGATGGAATTCCAAGTTAAATGCTCCTGATGTCTGACCAGTAGGTGGCAGTACCGAACAACGTGAAACTCGTTCCCCCTTCACCCTGCACGTCTCTCCCATCCGGGCCCAGGTTTCAGCCCTACCTTTGGGGCCCCAAACCCACTCGTGCTGGGAGTGGCCAGAAGCAAATACAACGGAACAGGCTTGCGTTTCCAAGTACATTCCCCAGAGGATTTTTTATTTCCACCACAAGCTCTGGACCCAACACGTGTCTCCTGGAGGGGCCTTACCTCATTGGAATGTGTCCTGTTCTGGTGCTTGGCGCGATCAGAGGCATTCGAGAAAGCCTTGTTGCAACCTTCGTGCTCACAGACGTATGGTTTCTCTCCAGTGTGAGATCTCAAGTGTGTTTTCAAGTTTTCGAGTCTCGAGTAGGCCTTTGTGCAACCTTCAAACTGAGGAGGAAACAGGTAAATCTGGATGATCCCACACGATGACGGCTGATGTATCCCACTCGCTCCGCGTGTTTGAAAGACAGGGACGTTTGGGGGACTTCCCTGGTGGCGCAGTGGTTAAGAGTCCGCCTGCCGATGCAGGGGACATGGGTTCGAGCCCCGGTCCGGGAAGATCCCACATGCTGTGGAGCAACTAAGCCCGTGCGCCACAACTACTGAGCCTGCGCTCTAGAGTCCGCGAGCCACAACTACTGAAGCCTGCGCGCCTAGAGCCCGTGCTCCGCAGCAAGAGAAGCCACCGCAGTGAGAAGCCCGCGCACTGCAACGAAGAGTAGCCCCCGGAGAGTAGCCCCTGCTCACCACAACTAGAGAAAGCCTGCGCACAGCAACGAAAAGCCAACGCAGCCAAAAATTAATTAATTAATCAATTAAAAAAAAAAGACGGGGACGTTTGGAGGGTTGGCAGCTTTTCAAAACCAATGAACAAAAGTCCAGTAAACTCTGCCTTTACTGGGATTCAGATGGGGCTCAGGGCCGTTCGAGAGAAAGCGTTTTCAGGGCTAAGTAAAAATCCTGGACTTTTTTTTTTTTTTTTAAAGGCCACTCAATGTGGACAATGGGTTTCATTATCTGCTCAGGGATCTCCTTGAATTCCCACTGATTTCAGATTCAGCACAAAGTTCATTAATATGGCTTTGTGTGCCTACAAAGGCACGGAATTTGATCCTGTTTGTAAAGGGCCTTTAAGATGTAAAGTACCAGGGCTGAGCCTTGCCTGGCGGGCACCTTAGTGAAAGAAGCCTTAGCCTCGCAGGAATCCCAACCGCTCATAGGTCTGTACTGGGCCATGGGGACAGACTAGGAGGGCGAGGAAAAACTCTAAATCCATAAGGGTTATAGTTTTAAAAAGTCAACTTAAGTTTTTCAAGTTGAAACTGGCCCCTCCCCGTGCTCCCCAAGGCTCTGGTGTGACAGGCACTGGTGCTAGGGCAGGCCCAGTGGCCCGATGCTCACTCGCAGTGCCGGACAGCACGTCCCCACTGCCACCTGCCTGCCTGCTACTCTGCAGAGCTGGGCTGTCTGACTCAGTTGCTGTTAGCCACGTGGGGCTATTTAAATTTAAAAATTTAAGTTAAAATTTAAAAATCAGTTCTGTGGTTGCTCTAGTCACATCTCAAATGCACATGTGTCTCATGGCCACCATGTTGGACGGGGCGGGTCTAGATCAATTCCTTCCAGCATCCCCCAAAGCTGTCAGCATCCTTTCTCCATTTCTCACCTCCCCTCCGTTTCGGAAACCCCTCTCAAAACCCCAGGAGTTTATCACAAACAGCACTCCAACCCTCTTCTCCCACCACTCATCACCTCGCACGGCCCTTGGAGTACAAGGAAGGACCCACAGGTGCAAGACTCCCCTAAGTGGACAGCTGGCCCCCGCCCCTTCGGTACTCACAGTGCATTTGTGAGGCTTCTCCCCCGTGTGCCTGCGCATGTGCACTACCAACATGTACTGGGCTTTGAAGGGTTTCTGTTCTCTGGAGCAATCTAGCCACCGGCACACGAACTCCTTCTTTTCTCCATGGATATGGTCGTTATTTATATGCTGGAGTTTGGAAAAAGAAAGAGAGAAATAAAATGGAAATGTACTACTCTTTTCTGAAGGCAAAAGAACGGAGTGCCCCAAATCCCCCAACCTTAAGTCCTAAAGACTCCACGGTACCTTTACTATACTGCAAACCTTTACTATACCTTTACTATATTTAGGATGTTTCTTAAGTAAATTTGCTCTTACTGACTGTGGAGGGATACTTCCAAACTTATAGGAGTGACCCGGTTTGCAAGAAGCCTGGTGTCCCAGAAAAAGTCCTTCTAGGGCATCAGAAGAGCAGAAACGGGGTGAGACACCCACGTCCTCTCTGGGCCTCCGTTATCTTTCATCGGCCAAGTCGGGGTCAAGGTGAACTGACCACAGAGGTGACCTCCAGCTCTCAGTCCCTCCAGGCCTTGGGTAGCACCTTGGGTTAGTGCTGTGGCTCAAGACTGCAGAAGGGGCACACACACACACACACACACACACACACACACACACACACACACACACACA